>NW_027644770.1:874948-924011 GCF_032717465.1 Coenobita brevimanus | reverse complement strand
TTTTTGAGGGCCAGTGATTATATAGCAGTGGCATGTTTAGTATTACATATTATAGATACAATATAGAACCACCCCACACTGTTTAGTTAGACCTTTACAGTGTGTTAAAAGTTTACCCCCTACACCTTATGCAGGGGAGACAGGCAGGGTACATAGAAGGGGAGATGGGATGGGATATTGTGTGTGTGTGTGTGAGAGAGAGAGAGAGAGAGAGAGGCGAGGGTACATACAATAAGAGGAGATGAAATGGGATGCCTGTATGTGAGAAAGGGAGAGTGAGGGGAGGGTAAATATACATAATTATAATTGTGTGTGTGTGTGAAATGGGATGCCTGTATGTGTGTGAAAAAGAGAGAGGAGGGTACATATTATAACAAGGGGAAATGGGATTTTGTGTGTGTCTGTGTGTGTGAGAGAGACAGAGAGAGGATGAGGGGAGACGTATGATAATGGGATGAGAAAGAGTTAAGGGGGAGACATATAAGAAAGGGATAGAGAGCGAGAAGGGGGGGGTGGAGGGTACAGACATTGAGAATCGGGATATGTGTGTGTGTGTGAAGGGGGAGATGTATGATGAAGGAATATGAGAGAGAGGGGGAGGGGGGAGTACAGATAAGGGGAGATGGGATGTGAAAGAGAGAGAGGGATGGGAGGGTATGTATAAGGGGAGATGGGGTGTGTGAGAGAGAGAGAGAAGGGGGAGATGGGGTGAGAGAGAGAGAGGGTACATATAAGGGAAGATGGAGAGAGAGAGAATTAAGGGGAGCGACAGGTGTGATAAGGGGAGATGAGAGAGAGAGAATTAAGGGGGTCAGCTATGATACGGGGAGATCGAGTGTCAGAGAAAGAGAGAGAAACACACACACACAGCGTTAGAGGGGGGGGGATTCTTTCCTCACTTTATGGCCCAGAAAACTACAAAATGCTTTCCGTGCACTGACCCACGCCATATAAAGATATAATACTGGATGGTTTAGTAGTAGTAGTAGTAATAGTAGTAGTAGTAATAGTAGCAGTAGTAGTAGTAGTAGTTCATGTGAAATGTGAACCCAGTGGACTGCGATTGGAATTATGTACTGCTGATTATTACTTTCCCATCACCAGTAATTTATCACTAGACTGTCTTAGATGTCCTGCCCATATCCCATACCCCCGTCATGCTATCAGTATCCTGCCCTCCCCCCCCCCTCTCTCTCTCCTAGCCATACTGTCTTCCCTTTATCACTACCAAGATTGGTTTGGAAAATGATGTTACACAATAATTTCAGCCTGCAGTCCACTGGGTTCACATTTCAGATGAACTTGTGACCAGAACTACTACTACTATTAAAACCATCCAGTATTGTACCTTTATATGGCGTGGCGGAGTCCACTGCAGCATCTTTATCTTTTTGTGGGTTATGATTTGTGAAAGAACCCCCCCTCCCTGACTCTCTCTCTCCATTAACATTTTCCCTTCATTATTTACATTTTTTCACAGCCCTGAACCTCATATGCAATGTACCTTGAATGTAACGTGTTGAACACTGGAGTACAAAATAAAGTGGTGGCAATACAACCTACCCTGTTTCCTGTATCCTCTGTAGTAGTGTACAAGACAATACTTACCAGGCCCAGGGATGAACAGGGGGGAATGACGCCTTGGTGTTCACCACTGGTAAAATTAGTTCACATATTTTCTACCAGATGGCACCACTGGTAAAATTAGTTCACATATTTTCTACCAGATGGCAGCACCAGTCTTGTCAGGAACAGCAAAACATAAGCCCCCTTCCCTGTGCAACCAAAAATAGTTCAAAGAATGACCAATAGATGGCAGCACCAGACATTGTTAGTGCTGCCATCTATTGGTCATCCCTTGAACTACAGTATTTTTTGGTTGCACAGGAAAGGGGTCTTATGTTTTGCTGTTCCTGACAAGACTGGTGCTGCCATCTGGTGGGGAAAACTGGAAGCTTGTATCACTGCTGAACACCCGGGCCTTATGCTGCCCTGTTGCTAAATCCCGCAGCTCACCAAATTTATTTTTCGCTCTCCCATATTTTGGAATTAAAACACACAGAAGACGACTTTATTTGCACAGGCGAAAATATTACTCAATAAAGACTACATAAAAAAGGAAAAACATAAAACAGCGTGGAAGAGGAGACGAGGAAGAGGGATTAGGAAGATGAAGATTAGGAGGAGGCGAGGATTAGGAGGGGGCAGAGGATTAGGAAGGGGCAAGGATTAGGAGGGGGAAAGAATTAGGAGGGGGACGAGGATTAGGAGGGGGCAAGGATTAGGAGGGGGAAGAGGATTAGGAGGGGGCAAGGATTAGGAGGGGGAAGAGGATTAGGAGGGGGACGAGGATTAGGAGGGGGACGAGGATGAGGGGGAAGAGAGGGGACGAGAAGGATGAGGGGGAGGAGTGAGGATGAGGGGGAGGAAAAGGGGACAGAGAGGAGATGAGGAAGAGGAGAGGGGATGAGGAGGAGGGGACGGAGAGGGGATTAGGAGAGGGAGGAGAGAGGAGGGGGAGGAGAGGGGACGAGGATGAGGGGGAGGAGTTTTAGGGGTGGAAGAGGAAGGGGTAATGTCACTGTAGTGTTAGCATTACATTGACTCCTGTGTGGTGTGTGCTGCTTAATGTGTATTTGTTGTGTTGGTCAGGGCAGTGAGGAGAACATTAGGCATCATAAGAAGAGTGTGGGCATCAGGATGGTGGTGTAGCCTATGTGGCAACACATTCTCAGCTGGCAGTGGAGGCAGCCCCACCACTGGTTCTTTCCCCAGGCATTGCCACTGACACATCTCCCAGGCCACTCTCAGGCACACCCAGGCTGCCCTCAGACACACCCAGGCCACTCCCAGGCACACCCAGGCCACCCTCAGACACACCCAGGCCAGCGTCAGGCACACCCAGGCCACACCAGGGATCAGTATGTAGCATAACTCCAATCACATCAAGCCACTCGGCACCCTGTCATCCTAAACTCCAGGTCTCTCAGGTCAGTAGGCATAGTTCTGCATACTGTATTCAGTTTTTATCATAGATGCCGGGTAGTGTAGTGGTTATAACATTCCAGTTGGACTCACAGAGGAACCATATGTTTTTGTTTTATGGGCAGCACAGTCAGGCCTCGCTATATGTTTGTTCGCAATGTGGCTGGAGGATTTTCAATCACATAATGTCATCAAGAGAAGTAGGCATCTCATCATCTCTTAAATGTACTTGACAATAATAGCCAGGCCAAGGGTCCTTACACCTTGAAGAGAATAATTAGGCTACCCACAGACTCACAGAAGAACTGTTTGTTTAGTTTTATGGGCAGTACAGTCAGGCCTTTCTATACAGTTGTTGGCTGTGTACAGTCATGTGCTGCTTAATGTCTCTCTGCACAACGTCCGTTAACTTTAACATCGGGTGACTCACAAGAATATAATAGAAATAAAAAAAACCATCTGAAGAACGGGACGTAGCAAGCGTATGTGGGCGCAAAGCCATGTTGCTGCATCACTGATGGCCAGCCAGCATCCCAAAACAAAGCCATTACACTGCCAGCTGTATGATATAACCTATACAGTTAATGGTAGGCTATTTCCCGGTTTAACGATGCAACTGGTTAGGTAAAAACCCATCGCTTGGCGAGGTATCGTATGTGGGGTAGATGTAACATGTAAAGTATAGATTGCGTTTTTGACCTTTGGGTTTCCCCCCAACCCAGTCCTAAACCCACCTGAGTGAGTCCAAAAACAAGTTTTTAGGTCATATAAGCCCACAAATTGCTTTAAAACAAGTTAACTAAGCCTAAAAGCAGTTTATAAATCACCTAAACCCAAATATAAAATCTGAAAATCATCAGATATGTCGGGAAAAAATCAGGCTTAGTAAACTGTACCCCAAAATGACAATGTTCACCCCACCTATGACTAAAACACATTAATATAAGTCTAAAAACAGTTTGTAAATCAACCTAAACACAAAATTTAAGTCTAAAATATCAGAATCAGTAAATTAATCTAAACCCATCGCTGAACCAGGGTTTGGCCATTGTTAGTTGGGGTATGGTGGTATTTCTACCCCATTGTTAAGCTGGGGTATGGCATCCAGGGGTATCGTATATTGGGGTGTACCTGTACACTGTAATACTGTTCATATGTCTTAATATTTTTCTTTTTTACCCTACTTACACAAAAGCATAAAAAAATAAACCAAAAAACAGTAAAAAGTCTACTAACAGTCAGTAAAAAGTTTACTGTCGTCATAACTGTATCATCAACACCAGCGGCAGGCAGCTGTGTCCAGTCACATGTCTACCGCTGCTTTTGAGTGTCCTTGCACATCCATGCATTAGGTTTACATAACTTTACATACTGTACTATTGTCTTAATTTGGGCTTTTTATACTGTACTGTACTGTAAAAGTAACATACAGTACAGTATATATCATATGCCTGTACAGTACATATAGTGCACTATACAGTACACAGTGCATGAGTTACAGTGGTTGCTTAATGTCCAGATCACTTAACGTCCTGTTGTTCATAAAGTATTGTGGACGCTAAGTGGCCCATGGCCATGTGAGAGAACTTCCTCCACTGACAAGACCACAGGCCCAGCCATGAACTAGGCTGAAAGAGGTTGGAAATCTTGACAGATTATAACAAGCCTGCAGTAATGTAACATTGGATACGTTATAACAAGCCTGCAGTAATGTAACATTGGATATGTTATAACAAGCCTGCAGTAATATAACATTGGATACATTATAACAAGCCTGCAGTAATATAACATTGGATATGTTATAACAAGCCTGCAGTAATGTAACATTGGATATGTTATAACAAGCCTGCAGTAATGTAACATTGGATATGTTATAACAAGCCTGCAGTAATGTAACATTGGATATGTTATAACAAGCCTGCAGTAATGTAACATTGGATACGATATAACAAGCCTGCAGTAATGTAACATTGGATATGTTACAACAAGCCTGCAGTAATGTAACATTGGATACGATATAACAAGCCTGCAGTAATGTAACATTGGATACGATATAACAAGCCTGCAGTAATGTAACATTGGATATGTTATAACAAGCCTGCAGTAATGTAACATTGGATATGTTATAACAAGCCTGCAGTAATGTAACATTGGATATGTTATAACAAGCCTGCAGTAATGTAACATTGGATACGATGATAACAAGCCTGCAGTAATGTAACATTGGATATGTTATAACAAGCCTGCAGTAATGTAACATTGGATACGATATAACAAGCCTGCAGTAATGTAACATTGGATACGATATAACAAGCCTGCAGTAATGTAACATTGGATACGATATAACAAGCCTGCAGTAATGTAACATTGATATGTTATAACAAGCCTGCAGTAATGTAACATTGGATACGTTATAACAAGCCTGCAGTAATGTAACATTGGATACGATATAACAAGCCTGCAGTAATGTAACATTGGATACGATATAACAAGCCTGCAGTAATGTAACATTGGATATGTTATAACAAGCCTGCAGTAATGTAACATTGGATACGATATAACAAGCCTGCAGTAATGTAACATTGGATACGATATAACAAGCCTGCAGTAATGTAACATTGGATACGATATAACAAGCCTGCAGTAATGTAACATTGGATATGTTATAACAAGCCTGCAGTAATGTAACATTGGATACGATATAACAAGCCTGCAGTAATGTAACATTGGATACGATATAACAAGCCTGCAGTAATGTAACATTGGATACGATATAACAAGCCTGCAGTAATGTAACATTGGATATGTTATAACAAGCCTGCAGTAATGTAACATTGGATACGATATAACAAGCCTGCAGTAATGTAACATTGGATATGTTATAACAAGCTTGCAGTAATGTAACATTGGATACGATATAACAAGCCTGCAGTAATGTAACATTGGATATGTTATAACAAGCCTGCAGTAATGTAACATTGGATACGATATAACAAGCCTGCAGTAATGTAACATTGGATATGATATAACAAGCCTGCAGTAATGTAACATTGGATACGGGTGCTGAAGAGCAGGTAATGTGTCAGGCTGAGGGATGTTACCCGTACTGTGTTCTGTCTATCTCTCTATTGCCAGACGCCTTAATCGTGTGAGGGGTGGCCACAAACGTATCGCCTCCGTGTTGCCCGGCCCCCCGCCATTTCACTGCCTTCCCCCAAACCCACATCTCCCACTCTCATATACAGTATCTCTCCACTCCATCCCTCCATCTCATCCTCAGCCTCCCCCTCCCTCTCCTTCCCCCCATGCAGTGTGTGTGGTTAGAGAAGATTGGAAGTGTTGCATGAGTAGTATCATGGAGGGCTTTAGGGTTGTTTTCTTTGGGGGAGGCAGTGGCTTAGTCAGTAGAGAGGTGGCCTGCAGTCCTACTGGACCCAGGTTCAAATCCCTGCTGGGGCAGGGAACAGTTTAAGGATCTGAATTTAATAATGCAGACTTTACTGATCTACCAGACGACCCGCCGACATGTCGTAAAAATACCCCCGCTAATACCAATACACCAGTCTTGTATGAGACAGGCCTAGCATGTATTCAGTATGGATGGTGGGTGTTAGCACTGAAGCGGTGACATGTAGAGGTGTATGGTATGTAGGAGGAGGAGTACTGGGCCTTAAGAGCAGGCTGTGAAGTCCATGACCAGAGTCGGACACATAAAAAAAAAAAAAAAAAAGTTGGAGTATGTTTACATGGATTAACATCTTCTTAATACAGTTTTTTCCTGGCTCCATTTTACATATAAATCCATTTGACATAATGTCTTGAGAAACCCAACCCTTACTTAAGTGTGATGCCATGGCCTGTAGTTTTGTCACTTAAGGAGTCTTCCAAACACCTCTTCCTAAGTGATTTATTTTACTTATTTCTCCTTGCTTTCCTCTTCTGCCATATTTAAATCATCCTAATATCACCATACTCTCCATATATAGTGTAAAAATTACATTAACCAGCCATATCCAAAAAATCAATAGGGAAGAGGTGTTGGGGAGCCTATATGTACAGTGTAATATTGTGTTGACAGATGGAGTGGCCAGCTGGCTATGGCCTGCCTTGTGGCTGAACTGACAGTGTGGTTCAACTTGGCTGCCCTGCCACATACCACCACCACCACAAAAATGGACTATACCAGGTTAGAGCCTTAACATCAGCCATGCATTGATTAAGTCTGTCTTGTGAATGGCATAGCAGGCTTCATTATGCCTATTCCTCAGTTATGTATCTGGCATATTGTACCCTAACACTCCTTTGTATGCTGTTTACATATTTTAACATAGAAATGGTTTGTGTCCGTATTAGTGTTGTGATGAGGAGGGGTAGACTGAGGTGGTTTGGGCATGTTGAAGGGATGAAGGATGACATCTGGGTGTGGAAGGTGAGAAGTGTGAAAGTTGGGGATTGGGTTGTGAGAGGCAGACCAAAGAAGACCTGGGATGAGGTCATAGATTGTGACCTCAGGGATAAGGAACTGAATAGGGAGGCTGCTGGAGACCAAGACCAATGCATGGAAGCATGTTGGAGCCTTTATAAATAGTATGATACGATTGATACAAAGATGAATGGAGGAAGAAACCAACAGGTGTCCTCCATTTGTAAAAAATCTGTAACGGTTAGAGACACTACTGTAGTATTATAGGAGTGAATGATAGATAGAATATTGTGGAGGTGGATGATAGATAGACAGTTTAGTATTTTATAGGTGTCGAGGATAGATAGACAATAGGTTAGATAGGGGCAGATGATAGATAACACAGTAACACAGAATTTAATCTTTCAGACTGAACTGGAATGTACTGAGCCTGGCCTGCCCATCCATCAACATGTGGATGGACCTGAGGAGACTGGCCGACAGTGGCTGACGTGCAGTTCCTTCACACCTCAGAGACAGTGTTTGGGGGTCATGGCGTCCTGGATTTATCAGACACCCACATCAGCTCATATCTCTGACTGGGGTAAAGGTAATCTGGTTGTTTTTAATGCATCAAAAACTCAGTTCTTTCATCTTTTAGCCCAACACAAGCTTCCACAGGAGTACCCTCTAATTTTTAGCAATACAGTATTCAGCTTAATCCCACATCATCTTTAAACATACGGTAGTGCACCAACTTTCACTACAGCAGGATTCGCGGAATCCACTTTCGCGGCATGCACCAAATATTCCCTAACTTCCACTTTCACTTGAAAAAATCGATTTTCGTGCACAAATTTTGGGTTTGGGACAATATTTTGAACTTTGAATTTCCTGCACCGCCCGCCCGCAACCCACCGCCATCTTGAATGACGTCATGTCAACACTCTGTCCACCCATTCCCGCCATTGTGTACGAGTGTGCTAGCTCCATTGTGTTGGATTCTCACGGTTCAATGGCCTCTACTATACCTGGTAGTGTGGGGAAAGGGCCTGGTGGTGTGGGGGAGAGCCTGGTGGTGTGGGGGGAGGGCCGGGAGACAGTGGTGGTGATAAAAAGTGGCCGGGACATTCAAAGTCGGGAGGAAAGGCCAAGGCTAAAAGAGAGTATCGTGTTGGAGTGAAGAAACGGCAGTATAATAATGAAATGAAAAGGAAGATAGTTGAGCACATGGACAAGGGCGCAAAAAACAGTGAAATCTGCCGTAAGCAAGAGGTGGCGCCAATACATCTGGCGTGGCTAAATAAGCCCGCCACGCACCTCGGATACTTACCCCCAACATCCATTAAACACCTCAACCTGGTCTCTGTGGTATGTTTCTCCTCATATAATGTGTACTGTACAGTTTTTATTGTTTGTATCTCACAATGCAATGTACAATAGTGATTTGATGTACTGTATTGCAAGTGAAAATGAAAATCTGATGTTACTTTAGGATAACCGGGAACCAATTAGCCTTTTTGCCATAAACACAATGCCCCAACTTTCGCTAATTCCACTTTCGCGCATTATTTTTGGACCCAATTAGGCGCGAAAATTGGTGCCCCACTGTATGTGGGGTTTCATTCTCTTGGGATTTATCTTGGAAAGAGCATATTACCCCTCTTGTAAAATCTGCTTCCAAGAGATTAGGTGTGCTAAGCCAACTTGTGCCTTCTTTACCCCTGCACAGTTGTAGACTTTATACATGGGTTTTATTTGCTTCCATGTAGAGTACAACTTTCATGTGTGGGGAGACTCCCCACATACAGCTTATCTCAGTAGGGTGGAGCCAAAGGCTTTTTGTCTCATTAACTCTCCTCCTCTTACTGGCTTCCTTCAACCTCTGTCTCTCGTCACACTGTTGCATCTTTACCTCTTTTCTGTCGCTACATCAATGGTCTCTGCTCCTCTGAACTGTCTGCTTGCTTCCCTCTGCATCTATGATGGGTACATAGCACCCATCTAGCAACAAACTCTCATCCCTTTTCTGTCCAACTCTCTAATGCAAGAGTTAACCATTACTCCCAGTCCTTCATGTATGCAACAAGTCAACTCTAGAACTGTCTTTCTCTGTCAATACTTCCTACTGCCTATGGCTTCCAGTCTTTCAAGGACAGTGTGTCCAGGCATCTCAAAATGTACCATATGGATCTAGAATTTGGCTGCTGTTATCTTGTGTTTGTTCATTCTTGGAGGGAGCAGTTTGTGGGCTCCTGGCCTTTGGTTCCTTCTTCCATTTATCTCTCCATCCATCATCCAGTCCTCTGCTGCCCCATTATGAGTGTAGGAGGCCGGGGCTAGACAAGTTGGTCCTAACATTTAACCCTTTGAGATTTTCGGCCATCCGCCGATTGTGTCTGTGCCTGATTCAGCCTGGCGTACATAGAGTGCACTGTTGCGGAGCAATTTTTGTATTTAATTGGCCACTTTACACTAACTTTTTATGGTAGACTGATGAATGTGGTACCGTTTTAAAGCTGAATAGTTGCTCTTTATCGTAGTATGGTTGAAAAAAGCAAATACAGTAGCTAAAAGGCCAATACTACAAGTAGAAGTTAGCCGAAAAGGAAAAATTGCACACCCTTCCGTAGAAAAATATTGGAAAAAAATAAAGTATTAGAGTTACCTGAATTTTAATAGCACCTTGTCAGTCTACAGTAAATTCCCCTTCTATTGATATATAGGTTATGGCAACTTATTTTAGTTTTCACAGAGAAAAGCAAAAGTTCTCACTGTCACACAAGCAAATATCTATGCTGGTAATACCGATATTATTCATGGTAAGAAGCTATTTATTATGCAGATCTATCTGATGTACTGTCACGGTAAAAACAAACAGTTGGAAAAGGATAAACAGAATAGTGTATGTGGAACAAGGCCAAATAGATGAAAAACAAGCAAAAAGAAACTATTGTTTCGTATGTTTCGAATTTGAGTCATCAGAATCTCAACGGTTGGATTTATGATGACAAAATCGGGTCATCGGAATCTCAAAGGGTTAAGATGAGAGTGACCAGCTTCACACATCCCTGAGTGGCATTATGTGAGCAGTAAACCCCAATAACTCCTTGGATATAAAAGCTCAATTCAACTGGAGCAACTTCAATACCCACTAAACCACTAGGCGCCATAGTTTGGTTATATGGTTACCACCCAGAATAATAATTGGTTTCGTGGTGTACAGGAAACCATTTGGCTTGTTACTCAGTGTAGAGTCACCCATAGGCAGGAGGAAGAGGAAAGAGTGAAGGAAAGAAAGACAGAAAAGTGATGTAAAGTCACCCGTAGGCAGAAGGAAGAGGAAAGAGTGAAGGAAAGAAAGAAAAAAGAGGAAAGAAGGAAGAGAGGAAAGGCCAGACACCCAAAGCAACACTATATCGAGTGAGTGGATGGTGAGCGCGCCCAGCTACCACCTGGTTCCTTCTTCCTTTATTTAAAAAAAAAAAAAAAAATCTGCCTCCAGTGCATAAGGAAGCTTACATTAACCTTCTTTGGAGCTGTGGTCAGTTTGTCCTGTGTATTTCTAACCCTCTTATGCTTAGGACAAGTCTAGGATTCTGTTCATCTGATGTTTGATGATTTTATTCTGTTGAGTATAGGAGATTGGTCAGTATTCTTGTTGGTTAAGGAAGCTCCCCAACACCTCTTCCTAAGTGATTTATTTTGCCTACGGTATTACACCTTATTGTCCTCTTCTGTGTTATATAAATTATTTCAGTATTACCATACCTTGCATAGCCTAAAGCTCCCTAACACCTCTTCCTAAGTGATTTTTTTTTGCCAATTTCCCTTTACTCTCCTCTTCTGTGTTATATAAATTCTTTCAGTATTACCATACACTGCATAGCCTAAAGCTCCCAAACACCTCTTCCTAAGCAGTTCATTTTGTATATACACCATACTCTCCTCTTCTGTGTTACAAAAATCCCTTCATTACCACCATACTCTATAAATAACTTACAAAAGGATATCAACCAGCCATATCCCAAAATAAATCACTGAGGCAGAGGTGTTGGGGAGCTTCCATAGCTAACCAACGAGAATACAAACCTGAGGTGTGAGGAATTAGTTAGAGAAGAACAGGGAGGCTTTAGGAAGGGAAGAGGTTGTGTAGATCAGATATTCATTCTTAGGTCTTTAGTGGAAAAGTTTCTAGAGAAGGGAAAGAAGTTGTATGCGGCCTTCATGGATTTGGAGAAAGCATATGACAGGGTGGATAGACAAGGATTGTGGAAAGTAGTAAGAATATATGGAAAGGGAGTTGCTGAATGCTGTGAAGAGTATGTATGAGGGTGCTAAGGCTGCAGTGCGTGTGGACAGTGAACTGAGTGAATTTTTCTGTCTGAATGTTGGATTGAAACAGGGATGTGTCATGTCTCCATGACTGTTCAGTCTGTATATGGATGGTGTTGTAAAAGAGATACAAGGTAGGGCAGTGGATGTTGGAGTAGCCTTAATGAGGGAGGGCAGTGTTTGGAAACTCCCTGTACTGTTGTTTGCAGATGATACTGTATTGTTAAGTGAAGACGAAGGGGAGCTGCAAGGCTTGGTGGATGAGTTTGGGAGAGTGTGTAAGAAATGGAATCTAAAGGTGAATGTAGGGAAGAGTAAAGTTATGGTCTTTGAGAGAGGTGAAGTCACTGAATGTACAGTGAGGTTGGATGAGGAGGAAATGGAAAATGTGAGTACGTTTAAGTACTTGGGCAGTGTGAAGAGTAAGGATGGAAGTTTAGAGGGTGAAATGCTTGAAAGGGTACAACAAGAAAGAAAGTTTGCTGGTTCCTTGAAAGCAGTGATAAGAAAGGGGGAAGTTTCCGAACATGGAAGTGAAAAAGTTACTGCATGATAGTATTGTGATACCAACTCTATAGTATGGAAGTGAAGCTTGGACCTTGTTGGAGGGACACAAGTCAAGAGTGAGAGCAATGGAAATGAGTTATTTGAGAGGAGCATGTTGATTTACATGGAGATACGGACTGACAAATGAGGAAGTGAAGGAGCGTTGTGGTGTGGATGTGGATGTGATAGGAAGCATTACGAGAAATACACTGAGGTAGTTTGGTCATATGGAGAGGATGGAGAGTGAGAGACTGATAAGGAGAGTGTATGTGAGTGAAGTGGAAGGGGGAGAGGGAGTGGGAGGTCAAGGATGGGATGGAGGGATGGAGTGGAGAGGTATATGAGAGGGGAGGGGGTGAGCTGGGGGCAGGACAGTGAAATGGTTGTGGACAGGGCAAGATGGAGGGGATTTGTTTGTGGCCACCCTTTACAGGATTATGGCGTCCATAAATAGATAGAATTTTTTTCAGAAATATTGATGATGGTCATTTTTGTTGGAAACTTTTATGCTGGTCATTTTTATCAGAAATGCCTTATATTGCCATTTCCAACCCATATTTCCCCTGTTGTGATGAAAAACAAACATATCTGACAAAAATGACCATCAATTATCCATTGAAAAACATAGGAATCTTTCATTTGAACCCCTTCTCCTAAAAAAAATGAACTAGCAGCAGTTACTTAACTGGGGGGGGGGGGCTGTGCATAACCCAAAAAAGTGACACTATAACCCCCCAAATTGCCCAACTCAAAGTATATTCTAGAAAACCATGAAATTATATGTATATATTTTTTTCACGTTAACTCACCATCATAAAAATTCAAAACACATGGATATCTTTCATATGAACCCTCCCCCCACCTCCACCAAGGAAGGGGTGAATTATCATTTGTTTTGTTTCATTTATAAATGCCCCAACACACATACATCAGCCTTGGTCACCTAATGACACCTCCCACACTGCTCAACCTCTGGCAGCCTCCCTATTCCCTGCCTCATCCCTGAAGCCACACACTATGACCTCATCCCATGTCTTTTTCAGTCTGCCTGTCTCAGCCCAACCCCCAGTTTCCACACTTCTCACTTTCAGCATCCAGTTGTTATGCATCCTCTCCACATGCCCAAACCATCTTGACACACCTCTCCACATGCCCAAACCATCTTAACACTGTTCCCAGCCAGTGACGCACTGATGCCTCATTTGTTGGCCAACCAATTCTGGGCCAGTGTTGCGACGGCACGTCCTTTTTTTTTTTTTTTTTTTTTTTTTTTTTTTTTTCCGATATTTCATGGCTCAAATACATGGCCCAACAATTTGGTGAACACAGCAGACATGCACAAGTACTTTATTGGAAACATCCCCTGGCCGGAGATGGGGTAGAGAAGTTACACAAGGCTGGCCCGGTGTAGTGTTAATCTACCTCTCCTTATCACAAACCATCTCGGTCTACCCCTCCTCTGCACAAACCATCTCAGTCTACCCCTCCTCTGCACAAACCATCTCAGTCTACCCCTCCTCTTCACAAACCATCTCAATCTACCTCTCCTCATCACAGCACCAGTGCACTCCAGTCCCATCCTACCTCTCAAGTCGTCCATCATAAACCCAGCCCCCCCAGGACTTGCACTCAAGGATGCACTGCACGTCAACCTAACTACTGTCATTTCTGTACATTTGAGCCTGCGAATATCCTCTTCCTGTACCGCCCAGGTCTCACCACCATACACCATCGCACTCCTGACACATGCCACACACATCTTACTTTCTGCACACAATCTATCTATCTGTAACCTGAACCCCTAATCCCGCAAAGGGTGGCTGCAGACAAAACACCTCCAAGTCTCTCTGTCACCTGCCATTTGACTGCCCTCCCCCCAGCTCATTCCTCCCTCCCTCATATACCTCTCAACTCCATCCCTTCACCTCATCCTCGGTCTTCCCCTCTCTTTTCCTCCCTTCACTTCACCTACATACACCCTCTTAGTCAGTTTTTCATTCTCCATTCTCTCCACGTGTCCAAACCACCTCAGTGTATTTCTCCTAATCTTCTTAACCACATCCACATCCACCCCACAGCGTTCCTGCACTTCTTCATTCGTCAACCTGTCCCTCCATGTCACTCCACATGCTCCTCTCAAGTAACTCATTTCCACTGCTCTCACTCTTCCCTTGTTCCCCTCTTGCGAGGTCCATGCCTCACTTCCATACGTCAGGGTAGGGATCACAATACTATCATGCAGTGACTTCTTAACTTCCATACTCACCTCCCTGTTTCTCATCACCGTTCTTAGTGAACCAACAACCTTCCTTCCCTGCTGTACACTTTCACGCACTTCATCCCCCAACGTTCCATCCTTACTTATCACACTACCCAAGTACTTGAATGTACTCCATCCATCCATCCATTGCCAGACGCCTTAATCCCATAAGGGGTGGCCACAAACAAATCGCCTCCATGTTGCCCTGCTCCCAACTCACACCCCCCTCTCTCATATACCTCTCCACTCCATCCCTCCATTTCATCTTTGGTCTGCCCCTCCCTCCCCTCCCCTCCACCTCACTCACATACACTTTCCTAGTCAGTCTCTCGCTCTTCATCCTCTCCATGTAGTCCAAAAAATATTGCAGGTGGAAAATACACAAATCGTGGTAAGTTTCTCGTCTTTGCCCATATTTGAATTAGTGTTGTGTTATGGCTTCCCTTTTTTTTTGCTCATGTGATTCTTTTTACCAGAATTTTAAACAATGAACCTCACACCCTTTTTTTTGGGGGGGGGGTCAGGTTAAAGAATTTCATATTTTGATTTTTTTTTTTTTTTAGTGATAATATTTTGGCAGTGACATACAGTAGAATCAGTACCTAATTTAACAAACTCCGGTGTAGCTGATGCCCGTGATAACTGCAATTTTTTTTCCAGTATTTTTGCCGTGTAAAACAGGAAATATCCCTTAATTGAGGATAATTCTGTTTTTGGCAACCATTTTTAGTGGTAGGTGGTGGCGACCATCATCCACTCACTTGATGTAGTGCTGCCTACTTCTTCCTTAGCCTTTATCATTCTTTTTCTGTGCCTGCCCTCCTCTCTTCCTATTTCTCCCATCTTTCCTGTCACTTCTTATTGCTTTTCTTTCCTTTACAGGTGGCTTTACATTGAGTGACAAGCCAAATGGTTTCCTGTAAGCCAGGAAATCATTTACAACGCTGGGTGGTAGCCATATAACCAAACCATACGTGCTCTGTACATGTCAACAAGTGGGTTGGTGGAGGGTTAGTGCCCCTCCCCGTAAAACAACTAACTCAAAGACAAATGGCCACCCCTTACGGGATTATGGCGTCTGGCAATAGATAGATAGATAGAAATTCTGTACACAATAAAGCATTCCTGGGGGTGTTAATTATGGGTTCAGACAGCTGTGTGTAGCAGTGAGAGTCAGCATAGTTTGCTGGGTTTGGGTGCACATTCTCAGCAACTCGGCCACACCGTTGGTTTCAAGGATTTAGCAGAAAATGGCTCAAAATACCGGGAAATTTTCCAGTATACTGAGCCTTGGTTATGGAACTCGATTTAGTGGAAAATTTGAGATAACGGAATGAAGGTTGGCTGAATTAGTTTGTTAAATTAAGCCTCTACTGTATTTTGCTGTTTTTTACTCCTTCCCATGGTGGAAAAGAATAATCCAACAAAAATGACAATTAAAAATAGATTGAAAAGCGTGAAGGATGGAAGGAAGACTGGTGTGTGCTGTTAGAGATGAGAAACTGATGATACAAGGAGGGAAGGATGGAATGAAGGAGGGATGGCTGGATGCAGGTGCAAGGAAGGAAGGAGGGATGGAGGGATGCAGGTGCAAGGAAGGAAGGAGGGAAGGAGGGATGCAGGTGCAAGGAAAGAAGGAGGGATGCAGGTGCAAGGAAGGAAGGAAGGATGGAGGGATGCAGGTGCAGGGAAGGAAGGAGGGAGGGATGCAAGGAAGGAAGGTGGGTTCTGTTATATGAGCATCCACTGTACAAGAAACCAGTTATACAAGAAGGGAAGGATGGGTGGAAGGAAAGAAGGAGGAAAGAAAGGAAGGAAGGATGGATACAGGTGCAAGGAAGGAAGGAAGGTGGGTTCTGTTATATGAGCATCTGCTATACTGGAGACCAGTGGTGCAAGAAGGGAAGGATGGGTGGAAGGAAGGATGAAGGGAAGAAAGGCAGGCAGGCAGGTTCTGTTATACAGACATCCACTATACAAGAAACAATGATATAAGATTTTTTTTAAATAACAGAGGAAGGAAAAATGAATTTAAAAAAATAATCCGTACTCCTGATTGCTGGTGTCCTCTGTTCATAAAATATCTGTAACAGTTGGACTTGAACAGCTGTAGGTTGAAGTTTGGAGGGAAACAACTCTGGGGAAGCGAGTTCCAGAGAGATGCAGTTCAGAGAATAATAGATTTCTGATAAGCAGAAGTTCTGCAATATGGCTGTGTGACATTCCAGCCATGAGCGCTACCAGATGTCCATGTAGCGGGGGGAAGACATGGAGAGGGGGCACAATGGACACAACTTCATCTGAGCATTTGCCATAAAAGTATCTGTAAAATAATGCAAGGGAGGCAACATTCCTTCTTACCTGTAGGGGAGGTAGTTTATTTGTAATAGCAGAGCTATTAATAATTCCAACAGCTTTGTTCTGAATTTTGTCTAGTTACTTTAGTGCAACCTTCCCACATCCACTCCACAAGGGTGAGCAATATTCAAGCTGAGAATGGGCTATTTAGACTCAAATTTGGTGATGCCAGCAGGGTCAGTTACCCTAACCTTATTTTTACCATAAGTGATATACAGTAATCTCTCATTTATCCGGATGTGCAGTATCCGGACCTGTTCATGATGCGGATACTGGGCCTTGGCTCTATTAAACCATTATCTGAATTTACTTTCTATTATCCGGACGTAAAAGTCCCCGAGAACTTCGGCCAGCCAGCCAACATGTTCAAACATTTGGTATTGTGGCCGCTGGGCTCCAGCTGTAAGGGGGATATAGGCTGTAACCCACAACCAGAGCTAAAATGTCCATCCACCCCTGTAGTGAATGGTCAAAGTTGCATGCTGGTCCCATCACTCCCTATGAACTTCCACCACCTGAGTAACACTAACCACAACCCACAAGTGGTGTTAAAATGTCTGTACGCATCCCCACTGAATGTCCAGTGTCGCACAGCCACTGGAATTAGCCTTCTTCAACTGCCGCCACGCGTCTAACAGAGACCGCAAGCCACAAATCAGGTGAAAGCACCCGTCCTTCTCTACACCGAACATCCAAACTCACCCATTCACAAGGAGTTGTGTTTCTCAACAGCGAATGTGCGTGTAAGACAAATCACAAACCACAAGTCAGGTGAAAGCGCCCATCTTCCTCGAGACAGAAGGGTGAAAATCCTACCCACGCCTTGCTTCTCCCCACCTCCTGTCCCTCCTCCATACCCTCCCGTGCTCCCTGCCTTGCTAGCCAGGCATCCCAGCACCCCCTTCTCTCCCTCAGTCCCTCTTCTTCTTTGCACTGGAAGCACTGACCCGTGACTTTTTAAAATTATTGGCAGTTTATTTGAACACTACTGGTTGTATCAGAATTTTGTGAAATTCACAAGAAAGCTTATGAAATTCTGCAGCTAGACTTATGCTTAACTCATGGAAGGTGTGGGCAAAATTTTGCACTGGGATGGTGGGAAGTTATTTGAAGGTAAGTTTTATTCTTGAACACCATTTATTCTCACAGCAGTTTTGTTATTGTACTCATCAGTTGTCTGTGTTTTTATTAGCTAATCATACAGTATAAACACCAGCAGAGATGATGGTATATCATTCATATCAATATAACCAATTTCTGGTGGCATATTTGGCCATGGAATTTTTGTGTGTGCACCAGGAGCAGCTATCACAAAGATAACTGATTTTCCAACCATCTTCAGTTTTTTCGTGGATTATTATTGTTTGTGCATTGTGTAGCATTACTTTGGATATTGCTGTGTGTTTTGATGTCTCAGTGTGGCAGAAGGACCTGAACACTGTGCCAAAATTAGCAGGGCTACTGTACAGACAGTAGTGTATAGCTAGGGGGTTGGGGGTTTCAGTGTGTTTTTTTTTTTCATGGTTTTCTTGGAGTTAAAAATTATTTTTGATATTCCTGTGTGTGTTTTGTCTAAATATGGCAGAATGACAGGAAAACACTGGCAAATTAAGCCTAGGTACTGTACAAATAGGTTAGGTATAGGTTGAAGGTTGGGTATATGTAGGGTCTTGGTATAGTAGGGGGAATATTGGTCATTATTTGGACATTGCCACTATCCTGACACACCTTTGGCTCTGTTATGTCAGATAATTGACGGATTACTTCACTCCATTATACCAGTTTTCACCATCCTATGTTTCACTCCATTATACCAGTTTTCACCATCCTATGTTTCACTCCATTATACCAGTTTTCACCATCCTATGTTTCACTCCATTATACCAGTTTTCACCATCCTATGTTTCACTCCATTATACCAGTTTTCACCATCCTATGTTTCACTCCATTATACCAGTTTTCACCATCCTATGTTTCACTCCATTATACCAGTTTTAACCATCCTATGTTTCACTCCATTATACCAGTTTTCACCATCCTATGTTTCACTCCATTATACCAGTTTTCACCATCCTATGTTTCACTCCATTATACCAGTTTTCACCATCCTATGTTTCACTCCATTAAACCAGTTTTCACCATCCTATGTTTCACTCCATTAAACCAGTTTTCACTACCCTGTTTTTCACTCCATTAAACCAGTTTTCACCATCCTATGTTTCACTCCATTATACCAGTTTTCATCATCCTATGTTTCACTCCATTATACCAGTTTTCACCATCCTATGTTTCACTCCATTATACCAGTTTTAACCATCCTATGTTTCACTCCATTAAACCAGTTTTCACTACCCTGTTTTTCACTCCATTATACCAGTGTTCACTACTGTTTTTCACTCCATTATACCAGTGTTCACTACTGTTTTTCACTCCATTATACCAGTTTTCACCATCCTATGTTTCACTCCATTATACCAGTGTTCACTACTGTTTTTCACTCCATTATACCAGTTTTCACCATCCTATGTTTCACTCCATTATACCAGTTTTCACCATCCTATGTTTCACTCCATTATACCAGTGTTCACTACTGTTTTTCACTCCATTAAACCAGTTTTCACCATCCTATGTTTCACTCCATTATACCAGTTTTAACCATCCTATGTTTCACTCCATTAAACCAGTTTTCACCATCCTATGTTTCACTCCATTAAACCAGTTTTCACTACCCTGTTTTTCACTCCATTAAACCAGTTTTCACCATCCTATGTTTCACTCCATTATACCAGTTTTCATCATCCTATGTTTCACTCCATTATACCAGTTTTCACCATCCTATGTTTCACTCCATTATACCAGTTTTAACCATCCTATGTTTCACTCCATTAAACCCATTTTTCACTACCCTGTTTTTCACTCCATTATACCAGTGTTCACTACTGTTTTTCACTCCATTATACCAGTGTTCACTACTGTTTTTCACTCCATTATACCAGTTTTCACCATCCTATGTTTCACTCCATTATACCAGTTTTCACCATCCTATGTTTCACTCCATTATACCAGTTTTCACCATCCTATGTTTCACTCCATTATACCAGTTTTCACCATCCTATGTTTCACTCCATTATACCAGTTTTAACCATCCTATGTTTCACTCCATTATACCAGTTTTCACCATCCTATGTTTCACTCCATTATACCAGTTTTCACCATCCTATGTTTCACTCCATTATACCAGTTTTCACTACTGTTTTTCACTCCATTATACCAGTTTTCACTACTGTTTTTCACTCCATTATACCAGTTTTCACTACTGTTTTTCACTCCATTATACCAGTTTTCACTACTGTTTTTCACTCCATTATACCAGTTTTCACTACTGTTTTTCACCCCATTATACCAGTTTTCACTACTGTTTTTCACTCCATTATACCAGTTTTCACTACTGTTTTTCACTCCATTATACCAGTTTTCACTACTGTTTTTCACTCCATTATACCAGTTTTCACTACCCTGTTTTTCACTCCATTATACCAGTTTTCACTACCCTGTTTTTCACTCCATTATACCAGTTTTCACTACTGTTTTTCACTCCATTATACCAGTTTTCACTACTGTTTTTCACTCCATTATACCAGTTTTCACTACCCTGTTTTTCACTCCATTATACCAGTTTTCACTACTGTTTTTCACTCCATTATACCAGTTTTCACTACTGTTTTTCACTCATACTAGCTTTGCTCTGGTATTTTCATTGTGTTATACCAGTTTTCACTCCATCATACCAGTTTTGCCATCCAACAATCCTCATTAACATATCCCACTGGTATAACAGGACACGGCTGTATAATGTGGATCTATCTGTCTATCTATTGCCAGACGCCATAATCCCGTAAGGGGTGGCCATTTGACTTTGAGTTAGTTGTTTTACAGGGAGGGGCACTAACCCTCCACCAACCCACTTGTTGATACGTAGGGAACACGTATGGTTATATGGTTACCACCCAGCGTTGTAAATGGTTTCTTGGCTTACAGGAAACCATTTGGCTTGTCACTCAATGTAAAGCCACCTGTAAAGGAAAGAAGAGCAATAAGAATTGACAAGAAAAATGGGAGAAATAGGAAGAGAGGAGGGCAGGCATAGAAAAAGAATGATAAAGGCTGAGGAAGAAGTAGGCAACACTACATCAAGTGAGTGGATAATATGGATATGTTATACAAAAACAGTCAGTATTTCAGTACAGGAAGAAAAGGCTTCTGGCCTTTGGTTCCTTCTTTCTTGAAAAAAATGTAAGTGGATGAAAGAGGACTTGAATAGCTGGTTTTCTTGGTTGTTAAGGAAGCTCCCTAACACCTCTTCCTTACTGATTTATTTTTGGATATGGCTGGCTAATATAATTTTGTATATTATTTATGCAATATGGTGATATTTGAATAATTTATGTAGCACAGAAGAGGATGGCAAGATGCAATAAGCAAAATAAATCAGTTGGGAAGAGGTGTTAAGGAGCTGTAGGCAGAGTTTGGTGATATTAGAATGATTTAAGTAGGAAGGAAGAGGATAGCAAGATGGAATAAGCAAAATAAATCCGTTGGGAAGAGGTGTTAAGGAGCTGTAGGCAGAGTTTGGTGATATCAATGATTTAAGTAAAAAGGAAGAGGATGGCAAGATGTAATAAGCAAAATAAATCATTTAGGAAAATGTATTAGGGAGCTTTATGTAGAGTATGGTGAAATTAGAATGATTTAGGTAACACAGAAGAGGACGACAAAGTGTAATAAGCAAAATAAATCATTTAGGAAAATGTGTTAGGGAGCTTAATGTTGAGTATGGTGAAATTAGAATGATTTAAGTAACACAGAAGAGGATGGCAAAGTATAATAAGCAAAATAAATCACTTAGGAAAATGTGTTAGGGAGCTTCATGCAGAAACAACCACAGAAGAGAACAGTAAGGTGTAGTAAGCAAAATAAATTTCTTGAGAAAAGGTGTTAGGGAGCATCCTGAACCATATCAGGGCAGAAAGGATGATGTTTTATTCCCTTTACTACAGATCCAATAATGGCAGTGTGAGCTGGAGAATGTGACAAGGATAGCACGTGATTTGGAGGACAAGATGAGGTTATTCCAGGAGAAGACTTTGAGGACAAGATGAGGTTATTCCAGGAGAAGACTTTAAGGATGAGACGAGGCTATTCCAGGAGAAGACTTTGTAATGAGACAGCAGGGCCAGATCCTTCACTGAGTTGGTACCACTGCCTCCATATATACCTGGTACACTGGTCATCAGGTATTATAAACTGTACTGCATGTGTGTTGGTGGTAGCTGCTGCTGACTATCATCCACTCACTTGATGTACTGCAACCTCTTTTTTCCTTCACCTTTATCAGTATATTCTGTCTGTCCTCCTCTCTTCCTATTTCTCACATCATCTGCTCACTTGATGTAGTGCTGCCTACTGCTTCCTTCACCTTTATCAGTCTTTTTCTGTCTGTCCTCCTCTCTTCCTGTTTCTCACATCATCCACTCACTTGATGTAATGCTGCCTGCTTCCTTCTCTATCATTATCATTCTTTTTCTGTGTCTGTCCTCCTCTCTGCCTATTTCTCACCACCATTCACTCACTTGATGTAGTGCTGCCTGCTTCTTCACCTTTATCATTCTTTTTCTGTGTCTGTCGTCCTCTCTGCCTATTTCTCACCACCATTCACTCACTTGATGTAGTGCAGCCTACTTCTTCACCTTTATCATTCTTTTTCCGTGTCTGTCCTCCTCTCTTCATATTTTTCACCATCATCCACTCATTTGATGTAGTGCTGCCTACCTCTTCCTTCACCTTTATCATTCATTGTCTGTGTCTGTCCTCCTCTCTTCCTATTTCTCCCATTTTTCCTGTCCCTTTTTATTATTCTTTCCTTTTCAGGTGGCTTTACATTGAGTGACAAGCCTAATGGTTTCCTGTAAGCCAAGAAACCATTTACAACGCTGGGTGGTAACCATATAACCAACCCATATGTGTTCCCTATGTGTCAACAAGTGGGTTGGTGGAGGGTTAGTGCCCCTCCCCGTAAAAC
Organism: Coenobita brevimanus; assembly: GCF_032717465.1. NCBI lineage: Eukaryota > Metazoa > Arthropoda > Malacostraca > Decapoda > Coenobitidae > Coenobita > Coenobita brevimanus. Next base: position 901,046 of record NW_027644770.1, on the reverse strand, counting down.
AACTAACTCAAAGACAAACGGCCACCCCTTACCCGATTATGGCATCGTGATATATTCAGATAGATAAAAGAGTGATAGGACATATATTCAGGAAAATGAGGAAAAATAAGAGGGAAGGAGACTTAGAAGAGACTTAGAAGATGAGAGATATTAATGTGTAGTGTATAAAATAAATCACCAAGGAAGAGGTGCTAGGGAGGTCCGTAAAATTAAAACAATGCCATGGTATTTTTTGTATTGGGAATTGATATAACTCCAGAAGGAATTATTTATGAAGGATGTGTTAGATCAGTGAAGGAACATTGTGGTGTGGATGTGATAGGAAGCGTTAGGAGAAACACACTGAGGTGGTTTGGCCATGTGGAGAGGATGGAGAGTGAGAGACTAATGAGGAGAGAGTATGTGAGTGAGGTGCATGTGGAGTCACATGGAGAGACAGACTGATAAATAAGGATATATAGGAGCGATGTGGTGTGGATGTGGATGTGATAGGAAGCATCAGCAGAAACGCACTGAGGTGGTTTGGCCATGTGGAGAGGATGGAGAGAGATACTAATGAGGAGAATGTATGTGAGTGAGGTGGAGGGGGGAGGGGAAGGATGAGATGGAATGGAGAGGTATATGAGAGAGGGAGGTGTGAGCTGGGAGCAGGGCAGTGAAATGGCGAGGGAGAGGACGACGTGGAGGTGATTTGTTCGTGGTCACCCTGTATGGGATTAAGGCGTCTGGCAATAGATAGATAGATAGACATAAACCACACAGACCTTACACCTCTTACTATACTCCTTTCACCTTAACTTGGCCCAGATTTTCATACTTATGTAGCTCAGTGGCAGAAAAAGTCATTGGTTTCTTGGCTAGCACTTCTTTGTGACTAGCGCCATATTTGTATTGTATTGTTTATAAAGACTTCAACTGTCTATCCATCTATCTGTCTATCTGTGGAAGGGGAGAGGAGAGGGAGACCAAGGATGAGGTGGAGGGCTGGAGTGGGGATATATGAGAGAGGGGGATGTCAGTTGGAGGGAGTGCAGCTAAATGACAGAGGATAAGGTGACGTGGAGGCGATTTATTTGTGGCTGCTCCTTACAGTATTAAGGTGTCTGGCAATAGATAGATAGTGGAATGTGTGGTATTTGCATTGGTCATCATTGTATTGTGAAGAAATAATGATGATGATGATGTTGATGATGATGATGACGATGATGATGACAACAATGACGATGATGACGATGAAGATGATGATTTATTTTATTTTTGCCACTCTCAAATTTTCTCTCTCTCTGGCCAGTGGTGTTGTGGTGGAGGCGGAGACACAAGAGCTGCTACAACTACCTTCTGTCAACAACTGGGTGTGGGAAGAGTTGGAGATGTTACTGATGCTGCAACACAGCTGAGAGAGAGAGAGAGAGAGAGAGAGAGAGAGAGAGAGGAAGGGGATAGAAAGGGAAGGGAAGAGAGAAAATGAATTGGAAAGAATGAGAGACAGGGAGAGAGAGAGAGGCAGGAAGGAATGAGGAAGGAAGAGGATGGGAAGGGAAGGGAAGAGAGAAAATGAATTGGAAAGAATGAGAGACAGGGAGAGAGAGTGTATAAAAGAACTCTACTGTGTGGGGGAGGTGTAGGTTGGGGGGATAGAGAGTGAGAGACTAACTAGGAGAGTGTATGTGAATGAGGTGGAGGGGGGGAGAGAGGGAGAGAAGACTGAGGATGAGATTGAGTGATGGAGTAGAGAGGTATATGAGAGAGGGGGAGGTGTAGGTTAGGGGGACGGAGAGTGAGAGACTAACTAGGAGAGTGTATGTGAATGAGGTGGTGGGAGGGGAAGACTGAGGATGGGATGGAGTAGAGAGGTGTATGAGAGAGAGGGGTGTAAGTTGGGGGGAGGGCTGGGAGAGAGCAGGGGACAGGGTGACATGGAGGCACTTGGTTTGTGGTCACCCCTTATGGAATTAAGACGTCTGGCTATAGATAGGTGATAGATAGATAGATAGATAGACATACATGGATAGATAGATAGATAGATAAATAATTACCAATGTCTCCCCTCCACAGGTATACAGATCTAGGCCTGCCGTCCAAGTTCATTATAGAGACACAAGTGCTGTGTAATTTTCTGTGTCGCGTCACCACTGTTACAACCAGGTCCCTTTTTACAACTTCCAACATGCCTTCTGTGTTACATGGTAAGTGGCTCCTAGCCTTGTCCTAGATTTTTATTATTATTATTAGAATATATTATTGTTATTTATTATTATTATTATTATTATTATCATTATTATTATTATTATTATTATTATTATTATTGTTGGGTTATTATTATTACTATTATTATTATTATTATTATTATTATTAGTATAATAGTGGTAGGTGGGGGCACATGGAGGTAGGTGGGGGTGCTCACCATCCACTCACTCGATTTAGTGCTGCTTTGGGTGTCTGCCCTTTCCGCTCTTCCCTCCTTCCTCTTCTGTCTTTCCTTCATTCTTTCCTCTTCCTTCTGCCTACGGGTAACTTTACACTTCCTCTTCTGTCTTTCTTTCCTTCATTCTTTCCTCTTCCTTCTGCCTGTGGGTGACTCTACACTGAGTGACAAGCCAAATGGTTTCCTGTACACCAGGAAACCATTTACTATGCTGGGTGGTAACCATATAACCAAATTTTGGCTCCTGGTGGTTTAGTGGGTAATAAAGGTGCTCCAATCGGATTGAGCCAGTGAAGGTTTATATCCAAGGGATGGTTGGGGTTTATTGCTCATGTAATGCCACTCAGGGATGAGTGAGGCTGGTCACTCTCATCTTAAATGTCGTGACCAACTTGCCTAGCCCCGGGCTCCTACGCTCCTCATGGGGCAACGTAGGATTGGATGATGGATGGATGAATGGATGAATGAAGTATTATTATTATTATTATTATTATTATTATTTTTTTTTTTTTTTAATTTTTTTTTGTACCTCATCCTGTCCTAAGGTGATGATGATGATGATGATGATGATGATGATGAAAATGGTGGTGATGATAGTGCTGATGATGATGACTGACAGTGATGATGATGATGATGGTAGTAGTTATGATGATGATGATAGTGATAATGATGATGATGATAGTGATAATGATGATGATGATAGTGATAATGATGATGATGATAGTGATAATGATGATGATGATGATAGTGATAATAGTGATGATGATAATGATGGTAGTAATAATGATGATGATGATGATAGTGATGATAGTGCTGATGATGATGACTGACAGTGATGATGATGATGATGGTAATAGTTATGATGATGAGAATGATGATGATAGTAATAATGATGATGATGATGATGATAGTGATAATGATGATGATGTTAGTAATAATGATGATGATGATGATAGTGATAATAATGATGATGATGATGATAGTGATAATAGTGATGATGATGATGATAGTGATAATAGTGATGATGATGATGATAGTGATAATAGTGATGATGATGATGATAATGATGATGATGCTGATGATGACCTCTTAACAGATGTACATTATGGTGTGGCTCTGTGGATTGCAGGAAGGACTAGGCAATTTAGCTGTGTTAATTCTGCCTCCATCCTGCCTATGCCACGACCCTGACCATCCTGGGTTTAATAACATGTACCAGGTAAGGGAAGCAGTGTATTGTTTATGTATATCTGGCCTGGGTTTTATATTACAGTATAGACAAAGCAGCCTAAGGGATATATAGAAAGAGCTGTTTAGTACATGGATTGATAGATAGATTGTAGTGTTAAAAATAGATAGATAGATAGATATACTGTACTGTTAGAAAAATAGATAGATAGATAGATATACTGTACTGTTAGAAAAATAGATAGATAGATTGATAGATAGCAATACATGGTGCATTTATATTCACACACTGATCAGAGCTATAGAGTAGATAGATAGATTATAGTGTTGAAAAATAGTTAGATAGATAGATAGGTAGATATATTGTACTGTTAGAAAAATAGATAGATAGATTGATAGATAGCAGTCCATCCTTCCATCCATCATCCAATCCTACATTGCCCCATGAGCAGCGTAGGAGCCCGGGGCTAGGCAATTGGTCCTGACATTTAAGATAAGAGTGACCAGCCTCACTCATCCCTGAGTGGCATTACGTGAGCAATAAACCCCAACCATCCCTTGGATATAAACCTTCACCGGCTCAATCCAACTGGAGCGCCATAATTACCCACTAAACCACCAGGTGCCATAATTTGGTTATATGGTTACCACCCAGCATAGTAAATGGTATCCTGGTGTACAGGAAACCATTTGGCTTGTCACTCAGTGTAGTCACCCACAGGCAGAAGGAAGAGGAAAGAAAGAAGGAAAGAATGACAGAAGAGGGAGTGTAAAGTCACCCACAGGCAGAAGGAAGAGGAAAGAATGAAGGAAAGAAAGACAGACGAGGATCGGAGAAAAGAAGGATGGAGGAGAGGAAAGGGCAGACACCCGAGAGCAGCACTACATCGAGTGAGTGGATGGTGAGCACCCCCAACTACCGCAAACTAAATCAGAAAACCTTAGTAATCAGAAATATGGACTTTATGTAGTCAGAATTACCATTGAGTTTGATGGTAGGCGGCAGGACCACTCAGCTGTGGCTTTGAAAAAAATTCGCCATGACTCTTATGCACAGAAAAGAATTGCAAAAAATTTAAAAATGTTTCACCAATTGATTTTATGATGTTGTACAGGCTCATAGAGAATGTAGTGAAGGACAGTATGGTGTATATCAACTTTCAGGTAGATGTGCACCATACTTTGCCAGCTGTGGTGTATCTATCTGTCCATCTATAGCCTGACACCCTAATCCCACAAAGGGTGGCCACAGACAAAACACCTCCAAGTCACTCTGTCACCCACCATTTGACTGCCCTGCCCCAACTCATTCCCCCCTTCCTCATATGCCTCTCAACTCCATCCCTCCACCTCATCCTTGGTCTCCCCCTCCCCCTCCCTCTCCCTCCCTCCACTTCACCCACATACACCCTCTTAGTCAGTCAGTCAGCTACGGTATCATGAAGTTATGCATTCAGTGTAGTAGTAGTTGTAACCCCAGGCAAAGCTGAAGCAAATTAGAGGTTTATTAGCTGCCTTTCTCATGCAGTGTGCCATCCATCTTTCAGGGGACAGGGAAGTACTTGAGGGATGTTTGTATAACCAGTTATTTAAGTCAGTTGGTTATATTGGCCATGTGGGGGGGATGGAGAGAGAGAGGCTGACAAGGAGAATGTATGTAAGTGAGGTGGAGGGGGGAGAGGGTGGGGGAGGCCAAGGATGAGGCGGAGGGATAGAGTGGAGAAGTATATGAGAGAGGGGGGTGTGAGCTGGGAGCAGGGCAGAGAAATGGCAGGGGACAGGGCGACATGGAGGCGATTTGTTTGTGGTCACCCTTTTTGGAATGAAGGCGTCTGGCAATAGATAGATAGATATTCCAGTTTTGTACGAAATGTAAATGAGAATGCTGGAATATGGGTGTGCAAATTTCAAGGTCTGTATCTCCTTAACTGTTGACAATTATCATCATCGTCTTCATCCCTTTTGTCTTTTCCACACTCAGGTGGGGTGAGGTAGGGTCCAGAAAGCAAGGAAAAGGGGGAAAAATGATTGCGGGAGAATTGGTCACCATAAATGGGTCACACACTCATTCCCTCACCATTCAAGCCCCTGGAATCATGGCTCCACCTCCTAGGCACAGGCTGTACATGTAGTTTCATTATTCCCCATCAGGCAGAACCAATCCTATCTATCTATCTATTGCCAGACGCCATAATCCCGTAAGGGGTGGCCATTTGACTTTGAGTTAGTTGTTTTACAGGGAGGGGCACTAACCCTCCACCAGCCCACTTGCTGACACGTAGGGAACACGTATGGTTTGGTTATATGGTTACCACTCAGCGTTGTAAATGGTTTCTTGGCTTACAGGAAACCATTTGGCTTGTCACTCAATGTAAAGCCACCTGTAAAGGAAAGAAAAGCAATAAGAAGTGACAGGAAAGATGGGAGAAATAGGAAGAGAGGAGGGCAGGCACAGAAAAAGAATGATAAAGGCTAAGGAAGAAGTAGGCAGCACTACATCAAGTGAGTGGATGATGGTCAGCACCTCCTACCACAAACCCAAGAACCAATACAATTACTAATATTTTTCATTTCTCAGGCTGAGTGGCATGATGGATGTGGCATTCCTCCAGGGAACAGTTTGATGCACTGAATGTTGCAGTTTACAAGTTAAGGGACACCAGCAACCCATACACTGCATCAGATGAGGTGGGTTCACTTATTTAGAACTGTCTGTCTGTCTGTTGCCAGTGTCTTAATCCTGTAAGGGATGGCAACAGACAAATTTCCTAGATGTCTCTCTGACCTCTGCCCTACCTTTCTTCCAGTTCACACCCTTCTGCCTCATATATATCTCCATTCCATCCCTGCATCTCATTCTTGATCTTCCTATCCTCCTTTCCTCCTCCACCTCACTCATACACACTTCTTGTCAGTCTCTCATACTTCATCCCCTGTACATGGCCACATCTGGAATTACTGTAGTTTAATTTGGTGCTGGAGTAGGATGCCTTCATGTAGTGGCACTGATATAGCCAGGTGGGTACACTGCTCAGGTATATAAATGTCCCCCAGTTCCCTCCTTATCCACAAGAAGAGGATAATGGACTGCAGAAGGGCAGTATCAGCCTGCAGTCCACTGGGTTCACACACAGTTGAACCTGGAGTCACAGTATTAACAGTCATAATTCCCATGTATGTTTGTTTCATGTTGTTTTATTTCATTTCATGGCTGATGCTTAACTACTCTCTCTCTCTCTCTCTCTCTCTTTCTTTTTACGGGACACAATAGGAAGTGGAAATTTTTTAGAAAGCCTGACTCTTTCCATCACAGGTTGAAGTTAGACAAGAGTTTATTTAAGATAGAGTTTTCCATATACTCGGATTGGTTGAACGCCTGTTGACCAGACCTACTATCCATCCATCCATCATCCAATCCTACGTTGCCCCATGAGGAGCGTAAGAGCCCGGGGCTAGGCAAGTTGGTCCTGACATTTAAGATGAGACTAGGTGTGAAATTGCCACCACACTATTTTGAATGCTGTGTTGTGACAAGAAATAATCACTAAAATACTGTTTGGTGCTGATCTTGAAAAATTGCCATGGAAAAGACGTAGAGCCATAGCATTGTCTTATTCTGCAACTGTCTATCTATCTATTGCCAGACGCATCAATCCCATTCGGGGTGGCCACAAACAAATCGCCTCCACGTCACCCTGTCCCCCGCCATTTCACTGCCCTGCTCCCAACTCACACCCCCCTCGCTCATATACCTCTCCACCCCATCCCTCCATCTCATCCTCGGCCTCCCCCTCCCTCTTTCCCCCTCCACCTCACTCACATACACTCTCTTCGTCAGTCTTTCACCCTCCATCCTCTCCACATGGCCAAACAACCTCAGTGTATTCCTCCTAACGCTTCCTATCACATCCACATCCACACCACAACGCTCCTTTATATCCTCATTCGTCAGCCTGTCTCTCCATGTGACTCCACAGGCTCCTCTTAAATAACTCATTTCCACTGCTCTCACTCTTGACTTGTGTCCTTCCAACAACATCCAAGCTTCACTTCCGTACGTTAGAGTTGGTATCACAATAATGTCATGTAGTAACTTTTTCACTTCCATGCCCACTTCCCTGTTTCTTATCACTGCTTTCAAGGAACCAGCAACCTTTCTTCCCTTCTGTACCCTTTCAAGCACTTCACCCTCCAAACCTCCATCCTTACTCATCACACTACCCAAGTACTTAAACGTACTCACATTTTCCAATTCCTTACCATCCAACCTCGCTGTACATTCACTGACTTCACCTCTCTCAAAGACCATCACTTGACTCTTCCCTACATTCACCTTTAGATTCTGTTTCTTACACACTCTCCCAAACTCATCCACCAAGCCTTGCAGCTCCCCTTCGTCTTCACTCAACAACACAGTATCATCTGCAAACAACAGTACAGGGAGTTTCCAAACACTATCCTCTCTCACCAGGGCCACTCCAACATCCACTACCCTACCTTGTACCTCTTATATTACCCCATCCATGTACAGATTGAAAAATCATGGAGACATGACACATCCCTGTTTCAACCCAACCTTCAAAGAGAAAAATTCACCTAGTTCACCATCCACACGCATTGCAGCCATAGCTTGATCATACATGCTCTTCACAGCATTCAACAACTTTCCATCTACTCCATATATTCTTAATACTTTCCACAATCCTTGTCTATCCACCCTGTCATATGCTTTCTCCAAATCCATGAAAGCCGCATACAACTTTTTTCCCTTCTGTAGAAACTTTTCCACTAAAGATCTAAGAATGAATATCTGATCTACACAACCTCTTCCCTTCCTAAAGCCTCCCTGTTCTTCTCCAACTAATTCCTCTGTTCTTTCTCTAACTCTGTCAATAAGTATCCTACCATACACTTTTCCTATTATACTAAGAAGACAAATGCCCCTTTGATTACCACACACTTCTTTTTCCCCTTTTCCTTTGTACAAGCGAATAATTATACCTGACTTCCAATCCTCCGGAACTCCACCTTCCTCCCAGGTCAATTACTTGTCTGCAAACTGTATTAATAATCTTGGTGTTCATTCATTTTAGTAATCTTGGTATTCATTAATTTTAGTAATCTTGGTGTGCATTCATTATAATATCTTGGTGTTCATTCATTTTAGTCATTTTGGCATTCATTAATTTTAATAACCTTGGTGTTCATTTTTTTTTCCTGTGAAATTCCTTTATGTACTTGTATGCATCACTACAGAATGTGGTGAAAGTTTTTGGCATATCAGAGAGCCAGGATTCCAGGGGCTTGAATGATGAGTGAATGGAAATGTGGCCCATTGGAGTGGGCAAACTTGGGCTGTCAGGACACTGCTACTCCTCACCCTGCCCAAGGGTGGGAAAGGAGGTCCAGATGATGATGATGATGCATCACTTGACCTTTTCTTTAACACTTCAGTTTACTTGTTTAACTTAATGGGTGAAAAAGAGTTGGGATGAATTGATGTAGTTATTTATTTCTTTGTCATACACTGTATCTTTCCCAACACTTCCAGAGCTGTGTACTTAGTGAGGTCAGTGGCTGCTCTGCTCAGCTGGTGCATGTGGGTGGAACATCACCCTCATCATCCCAACACTTCCAGAGCTGTGTACTTAGTGAGGCCAGTGGCTGCTCTGCTCAGCTGGTGCATGTTGGTGGAACATCACCCTCATCGTCAGCAGCGTCAACCAATACGTCATCCTGGTCATCAACCAAACCATCTTCAGCATCATCCAGGTCACTGGGGTCATCTGAAGGCTGCAGCAATGAGAGGAGAGAAGAGGACAATGAAAATGGGTTCACTGCAGCACTTGTGACAATTGTATACAAGTACTTGTCTGTTGGAATGCCCCAGGCCGTACCCAACCCCCTGGCAGCACTACAGGTGATATTATATTTTGTCAGTGTAATGCACAAATCCTGCACCAGCACCACACAACACATTTAAGTGTAATGCACAAATCCTGCACCAGCACCACACAACACATGTAGTAGTGTCTTAAAGCACATCTGAAATATGAGTCCAGTGAACTGTGGGCTGAAGCTGCCCTCCTCCTGCAGTTCACCATCCACTTTTCTGGGGATAGGGAGGCAGCTGAGGAATGTTTGTAAAGCCTGGCAGTGGAGCTGACCAGTACATCACATGATGGCTTCCCTCTTTATATACTTATTAAGCTTAAATTGTTTATAAAATGGCATGTGTACTACATCTGTCTTCACTCAGTGTTAACAAACACTGCATAAGGAAGTCATTTAGGTGGAATATCAAAGTAACAGAACTAAACCACTTTTAACACTAAACTTATGGAGGCTTGTTCCTGCTGTTATTTGGGTAGGGACCATTATAAATACTTGCCAGTGTATCACCTCAGACATTACAACAGTTGGAACAAGATTAAGATATCATGTATCCTGGAATTTCATAGCATGTTAATAATTTTCTATGAACTGGTGGGTTAATCAAGGGTATAAATTACAAGCCATGTAGGGAGGGTGAAGAACGAGAGACTGGCTAGGAGTGTGTGTGCATGAGATGGAGGGGGAGACCAGGGGTAAGATGGGAGGATGAACTGGAAAGATAAATGAGAGAGGAGGATATGAGTTGGAGGGAGGGCAGCCAAAGGACAGGGCAATGTGGAAGCAGTTTGTGTCTGGTCACCCCATACAGGATTAAGGCTTCTGGCAATAGTAAGACAAATTATTCCTATGTATTGCCAGCAGCATTAATCCTTTAAGGGTTACTTCACCCGTGTTTATAATTGTTGTATGCAATCAGTAGCCAGAGTCAGGAGTTTGAGGATGTGGTTTCAGTTCCAGTAGCTTTTCTTGGGGTCTTTGTGTATCAATTGCAATAGAGAAGCATCATTACTAGTCATGTGCTAAGTTTGTCTGTATTAGATATAACTAACTTTTATTCTTATTTAAAATTGCCTTATATATAGCATTATAGGTGTAAGTTGGTGGTGGTTGAACACCCAGTCCCCATTTTCCCCATAGATTATATACTCTTTCATACAAAGATTTCCCTAAATGTAACTAGTTGTAACCTCAGGAGCCCTTTTGTATTAGGGTTTTGTATAAGTAACTGCATTGTCATTTTGAGTAGTGCATGTGTGGATGATAGAGAAAAAACTGAATGGTGCCTTTACTACTTTATAAGTGTAGGTGTTACAGAAGGAGTTAAAAAGTGCTAAAGGGAAGATGATTAACCAGGTTGTACTAATAAGGAGGAACCATTACTTCAGATTGTTGGGTGATGTGTTAATGACTGTGGCATATGTCACTGGGTATGCTGTGTGATTGTTATACTCTCCCTCTCTGGTGGGGAAGAAGGGGGATCCTACCTCATCCCTTTTCTTAGGTAGGAATTGGGAGAGAAATATTGAGATGCTGTGTATGAACAGGCAGTTCTAGTGGTGTGTCTGACCTCTCCAGTTTGTTATATTTACCCAACCGGAATAAGGTCATCTGTATATAGCAGGATTATACAGTACTGAAAATCTGTGTAATTGCAGAGAAGGAGTTAAAGTGACTTGTTATCCCACAGGGCATTCAGCAAGTATCAGATCTGAGCCAGCGAGCAGGACAGTTAGTGTGGCAGCTGAAACTGATCAGCTGAGCCGCCCACTTCCTCCACCCTGTAACCCCTCATCCCCTGGCCTGCCCATCATCCACTGTGGAGGGGCAGCAGCAACACACAAGGCCTGCCCATCATCCACTGTGGAGGGGCAGCAGCAACACACAAGGCCTGCCCATCATCCACTGTGGAGGGGCAGCAGCAACACACAAGGCCTGCCCATCATCCACTGTGGAGGGGCAGCAGCAACACACAAGGCCTGCCCATCATCCACTGTGGAGGGGCAGCAGCAACACACAAGGCCTCTAGCATTGCCCAAACAAGCAGTGTCTCTTGGTAAACGCCTCCAGTCACTCACCAATACCTGGATGATGCAAGGTTAGTCATATCTGCCTGGGTTTGTTGTCATTTTATGCAATTGCCATTGTCTGTATGTGTCCAGCTGTGTATTTATCACGAGGTAACAAAACTCCTCTGATATCTGGATGATTCATAGTTTGTCAGGTGGATTTACATTACTGACAAAATAATCTGGCATGTAATTTTTGGCATAGTTTTTGTTATTAACGGTTGGTGCGGGCCCTTACCGTCCACTCATTCGATGCAGTGTTGCTCTCGGGTGCCTGCCCTTTCCTCTCTTTCTTCTTTCCACATTTCCTCCTCTGTCTTTCTTTCCAAAATTCTTTCTTCTTCCTTCTGTCTACAAGTGACTCTACACTGAGTGACTAGCCAAATAGTTTCCTGTACACCAGGAAACCATTTACTATGCTGGGTGGTAACCATATAACCAAATTATAGTGCCTGGTGGTTTAGTGGATAATTATTGTGCTCCAGTCGGATTGAGCCGGTGCAGGTTTATATCCAAGGGATGGTTGGGGTTTATTGCTCATGTAATGCCACTCAGGGATGAGTGAGGCTGGTTACTCCCATCTTAAATGTCAGGACCAGCTTGCCTAGCCCTGGGCTCCTACGTTCATGGAGTGACACTGGATTTGATTTTTTTTTTTTTTTTTTTTTTTTTTTTACCTCCAGCCAAGATTTTAAGAGACATAACTGGAGGAGTCACACATGGCTTTCAGACACCTCTTGTATTTTGTTTTTCTCTTGGAAGGAACAGTTATTGAGGGCTCATGGTCTTTAGTTCCTTCTGCCTAGCAAAAAAAAAAAAACTCATCACTTGAGGTTCATATAATGCTGAAGGAAATAATGTGGCAATAGTGAGCGTATGTTTAAAGACACTACTTAAGTTTAACCTTTTGTGCTGTGGATCCCTTAAACCTTACAATATGATAATGTATTTTATTTTTAAAATTCATTCTTCTAACAGTTTTATTGAATTGTGATGAACCACCTACAGCCAAGATGCCAGTACACTTTCTTAAAAAGTAGAGTAAATTTAAATTGTCTGTGGATAATGTTTTGTGATTTGGACCTAAACCTTTCAGTATGGTAATGGTGTATTTTTTATTTTGACAATTTCTTCCAACAGTTATATTGAACTGAGACAAACTTCTTTTAGTCTGGACGCTGCTAGTACTCTCTTCAAAGTAAATTACAGTTCATGTAAATTGTCAGTGGATAAAGAAAATGAGTATTTTAAAGACATCATATTGAAAGGGTCAGGTATAATATTGGTACCCGCATGAAAAAATTTTTATCAACTGATCTTAGGATTGACACTTCTTTAGTGGGAACTTTTCAGTAAACACAGTTTTCATTACTCTTCCTCCCTCAGTGCCAGCCTCTTCCTCCTTCACTCTCCATTGGTAGTATTTTCCATCTCCTCCCCTTTTCTCCCAGTGTCAATTCCTTTCTCCCCCCCCACCACCACCACCCTGTCTCTGTCACAGCCCTCTACTTTTCCCCCTTCTTTCTTAATGCCCTTCTCTTACTCCCCCCCCCCCTTTTCTCAGTATCCTTCCCTTACTCTTCCTTCTCCCCCCCTCCCTCATTTGTAGCCTCCTATCCCTCCCCTTCATTTCCCAGTGCCCACCCATTTCTCTCTGTCTATCTTTGCCAGCTCCTTATACCTCCTTCTCTCCATCTCAGTGCCAGCCCCTTCCTCCTATCCTCTCCATCTCAGTGCCAGCCTCTTCCTCCTTTATTCTGTGTGTGTGTGCCAGCTCCGCACTCCTCCTCCTTTCCTTCTGTCACATTGCCAGCCCCTTCCTCCTTCATTCTCCTCTCTCAATGCCAGCTTCCCCCTCCTCCCCCTTCTCATAGTGCCAGCGTCTTCCACCTCTTCATTCTTGTCATCCTCTCTCAGTTTCATCCTCCTCCTCCTCCGTCTCCCCCCTCACTGCCAACACTTGCCTTATTCAAGAAAGAGCAACTGGTCACTTGCCTCATAATCCAGCCTGAGCTAAGCTGTGTAGACCCAGGCACCTGTGCTGCTGATGGGACACTGAAGGGTTGTATACCATAATGGGTAAATGGTTGCAGGAGTGATTTTTTTTATTTCTTTTTAAACTAATTTTGTTCTGAAAGTTATCTTACCAACAAGAGTTATTCATTTGATCCCATTCACAACCGAGGTACAAGGACAAGCCATCAACTACCATAAGGGTGAGGCAAACTGCCAGTTGACACCTAAGTGTGCCTACATACTCACCCTTCATGATCTTCCTACACCCTTTGATACCCGAAGGTAATTATTGTATTGAAGTTGACAGTTGTTTTTATTTTAAGTAAAATACATTTAATGTCCACTTGATTAAAAATGACCTTATTCCTTCTTTATCATTTGTCTTGTTTGTGAAAGTTGTAAAATTCATAGTAACTGGTTGTATTTATCATAATAAAAGTAATAATTACAATAGTGGAAGGTGAGGGAGCAATCATCGTCTCCCCCTTTTGTATATCTCTTCCCCCACTCAGTGTAGTCCCCCCATCCACCCCTACTCATAATAATAATAATCATATTAATAGTAATTATTATCATAATAATAGTGGAAGGAGGGGGAATAGTCATTCTCTCCCCCTTTTGTCTCTTTCCCCACTCAGCGTAGTCCCCTCCATCCAACCCCACTCAAAATAATAGTATAATAGTGACGGGGGTGCAGCCATCCTGTCTCCCTTCCCCTCATTTCCATCCCATGTCCCCACCCTCCCACTTGATAGTGACCCCCTCTCTTCCCCTACTCAGTGTCTCATCTCTGCTTTGCTTGATGTAGTGCCTCCCCCCCCCACCTTCTCTCTGCCTGATGTACTGTAGTCCCCATCCTTCCCCTCCCTCTCTGTTTGATGTAGTGCTGTATCACCCCTCTCTCTCTGTTTGATGTAGTGCTGTATCACCCCTCTCTCTCTGTTTGATGTAGTGCTGTATCACCCCTCTCTCTCTGTTTGATGTAGTGCTGTATCACCCCTCTCTCTCTGTTTGATGTAGTCTCCCATCCTCCATCCCTACTTGTAGTCCCCATCCCCTCCTGACTCCTTGATGTAGTCTCTCTCTGTCTCATGTAGTGCCCCCTGAGTGACAGTTGAAATGGTTTGCTATACACCATGTCATTTGCTATGGTGGCTGGTGGTTTAGTGGGTTAAGGTGGTCCAGCTGGATGGACACTGTAAGGGTTACATCTGAGGGGTGGGCAAGTGAGGCTGGTAACCGTTGCCTCGTTGGCACTGAGTACCTCCAGCTGCCTGTGTAATAGGCCACAAAATACCATTAGTTGGTGTTGTAGCAGCATAACTCCTAGTTCTGTATTACCAGTTTACGAAGCTGCCTGGCATCTTTTCCTTAGCTAATTATTTATGGACGGGGCTGCCTACTGTCAATTTGTATGTCATTTATGCTGAGTATGGAGGTATTGTAATGATATAAATGACACAAGAGGATAGCAAGGAGTAATAAGCAGAATAATCACTTAGGAAAGATACTGGGCAGTTTCTAACTGATGGGCCTTAGTCATCCCCCTTCCCCCCAATCCTAATGCTCACCTATTTTTTTTTTTTTTTTTTTTTTTTTTATAGATAGGGCTGAGATGATTACTATCCCCCCCCCCCATCTTTATTACTCTAACTTATTGGTAGGTGGGGATGCTCACCATCCACTC
Organism: Coenobita brevimanus; assembly: GCF_032717465.1. NCBI lineage: Eukaryota > Metazoa > Arthropoda > Malacostraca > Decapoda > Coenobitidae > Coenobita > Coenobita brevimanus. The sequence continues at coordinate 885,769 of NW_027644770.1, read as the reverse complement.
ACTCAGTGTAGTGCTGCTTTGGGTGTCTGCCCTTTCCTCTCCTCTTTCCTTCCTCTTCTGTATTTCTTTCCTTCATTCTTTCCCCTTTTTTCTGCCTATGGGTGACTACACTGAGTGACAAGCCAAATGGTTTCCAGTACACCAGGAAACCATTTACAATGCTGGGTGGTAACCATATAACCAAATTATGGTGCCTGATGGTTTAGTGGGTAAATCAGGTGCTCCAATCGGATTGAGCCAGTGTATGTTAATATCCAAGGGATGGTTGCTCATGTAATGCCACTCAGGGATGAGTGAGACTGGTCACTCTTGTTAAATGTCAGGACCATCTTGCCTAGCCCTGGGCTCCTACACTCCTCATAGGGCAACATAGGGCTGGATGATGGATGGATGGATGGATTACCCTAACTCCACTAAAATGGGAGAAATGGAGTTCCCCCGAGCTAAGCCCTGTATTGGACTATATAGCCCCGCTAGGGTTACAGGAGGGAGCTACCTCCTCCCGGTACGGCAGCCTGGCGAGGCTCGAACTTGCAATCCCCCGATCACAAGTCCAGCGCGCTACCACTGTGCTACCGCGCCCCCCTAACTAACTCCACTAAAAGATCAGGTTAGGTGGGATACAGAAACTGAAAGCATATAAGTAGGATTTTGTTATTTTGTTGTATCAAGATGCTATTGAAGGAGGCCTTCATGCAGTGGCACTGATATATCCATGTACCCAGTCTTGTTATCCCCTGAAAGGAGGAGGATTGACTGCAAGATAAGAGCTTGTAGTTCACTGGTTCACCTTCAGAGCCTGGGACTACAGCAGCAGGAAAAACATCATATTGATAAAGATGAATATGATGGCAGTATTTCTTATTATGCTGACAGTCAGTTATGATCCTCAGCACATTAAGAAATATTACCATCATACTGATCTTTATGATGTTTTTCCTGCTGTACTATAACACCAGGGCCCATATAGTCATCAGTTAACTTGCTAATATCTTTTCCTATGCAGTTATTCTGCTTATTACTCTAGTAACACAGTTTCTCTCTCCCTACCAGGCTGCAGCAATCCACTCTCCCTGTTGTCCAAGCTCTGCAGCTCACAGCGTCCATCATCTGTCCAGTCATCACTTGCTGAAGTTTGACTTATTGACCATGGGTAGAAGGTGGTCATGCATCTACTGTAGGTGTGTTTTGCACTGTACTTATAAACAGTTGTACCTCTCTCATCCTAAATGTCAGGACCAACTGCCTAGCCTCGGGCTCCTATGCTCCTCATGGGGCAACGAAGGAAATGGGAGAAATGGCATTCCCTGAGCTAGACCCTGTAATGGGGCAACGTAGGATTGGATGATGAATGAATGAAATTAACTGAACAGGACTATAATATGAACAGGGCATTTTTACACTGAAGGTTGTGTGTCAGGGGTGGTGGATATCATTTTTTTTTTTTTTTTTTTTTTTTCTAAGGTTAGAGCCATAACACATACATAAAGAATAATTGGTAGTTATTTCATACTTAAAGTCATTGATGTGTGCAGGCAGAAAATGAAAGTAGTTTTAACCACTTCACACTGAATTGTTACCGAGGTCATGCAGACTGGGGCATAAAATGTTTGCTTTCAGAGACAACACTGGAAAAGCCAGTCAGTTTGCCATTAGTTTCTTGTGATGGCCTGAATAAGTTAATGTAAAACAGATCCACAAAGGCTTCACAGGATGTCAGAAAAATAGTTTGTCTCAATGCACAACTACTGTAATATTACTATACATGTTTTACTCTAACTTGGCCTAAAATTAACATCTTTTCCATTATCACTGTACAGTAGTTGTAACAAGAGAGTGCCTAGAATATTGTGCTAATCACGAGGAAGTGCTATGAAAATGGTGTGTTCCTGGCATTGAAAGTTAAGGTGAGGAGAGTATAGCCATGTACTGTTTATGTATAGTAAATGAATGTTTTGTATAAATAAAATCTTATATGTACATTGTTAAAATCTTGTTTCAGTTGCCTGTCTATACCCTGTTTACCTTAACTTGGCCTAAATTTCTGTCAGTCTTTTATTCTTGTGCTAAGTACTGTTTGGAGTACAGCCATATGTGATGTTGATATTGACAATCAGTTATAACATTGGTCTGTATCACTGTATAATGTATTAGTGTACAATGTAACATAAAGTTGCCATTGCTCAAGCTGGCAGCAAAACAGTAATAACATCATATGGAAGGACATCAAAACTTATATATTTAAACTGAAAAAAAATATTGATGTAGTGCTGCTCTCGGGTGTCTGCCCTTTCCTCTCCTCCATCCTTCTTTCCATTCATCCTCTTCTGTCTGTCTTTCCTTCATTCTTTCCTCTTCCTTCTGCCCACGGGTGACTTTACACTCCCTCTTGTGTCTTTCTTTCCTTCATTCTTTCCTCTTCCTTCTGCCTGTGGGTGACTCTACACTGAGTGACAAGCCAAATGGTTTCCTGTACACCAGGAAACCATTTACTACGCTGGCTGGTAACCATATAACCAAATTTTGGCTCCTGGTGGTTTAGTGGGTAATAAAGGTGCTCCAATCGGATTGAGCCAGTGAAGGTTTATATCCAAGGGATGGTTGGGGTTTATTGCTCATGTAATGCCACTCAGGGATGAGTGAGGCTGGTCACTCATCTTAAATGTCAGGACCAACTTGCCTAGCCCCGGGCTCCTACCCTCCTGATGGGGCAACGTAGGATTAGATGATGGATGGATAAAAAAATATATATATAACCATTTTTGAGGGCCAGTGATTATATAGCAGTGGCATGTTTAGTATTACATATTATAGATACAATATAGAACCACCCCACACTGTTTAGTTAGACCTTTACAGTGTGTTAAAAGTTTACCCCCTACACCTTATGCAGGGGAGACAGGCAGGGTACATAGAAGGGGAGATGGGATGGGATATTGTGTGTGTGTGTGTGAGTGTGAGTGTGTGTGTGTGTGTGTGTGTGAGAGAGAGAGAGAGACGAGGGTACATACAATAAGAGGAGATGAAATGGGATGCCTGTATGTGAGAAAGGGAGAGTGAGAGGAGGGTAAATATACATAATTATAATTGTGTGTGTGTGTGTGTGTGTGTGAAATGGGATGCCTGTATGTGTGTGTGAAAAAGAGAGAGGAGGGTACATATTATAACAAGGGGAAATGGGATTTTGTGTGTGTCTGTGTGTGTGAGAGAGAGAGAGGATGAGGGGAGACGTATGATAATGGGATGAGAAAGAGTTAAGGGGGAGACATATAAGAAAGGGATAGAGAGCGAGAAGGGGGGGGTGGAGAGTACAGACATTGAGAATCGGGATATGTGTGTGTGTGTGAAGGGGGAGATGTATGATGAAGGAATATGAGAGAGAGGGGGAGGGGTGAGTACAGATAAGGGGAGATGGGATGTGAAAGAGAGAGAGGGATGGGAGGGTATGTATAAGGGGAGATGGGGTGTGTGTGAGAGAGAGAGAGAGAAGGGGGAGATGGGGTGAGAGAGAGAGAGAGGGTACATATAAGGGAAGATGGAGAGAGAGAGAATTAAGGGGAGCGACAGGTGTGATAAGGGGAGATGAGAGAGAGAGAATTAAGGGGGTCAGCTATGATACGGGGAGATCGAGTGTCAGAGAAAGAGAGAGAAACACACACACACACACACACACACAGCGTTACAGGGGGGGGGGGGATTCTTTCCTCACTTTATGGCCCAGAAAACTACAAAATGCTTTCCGTGCACTGACCCACGCCATATAAAGATATAATACTGGATGGTTTAGTAGTAGTAGTAGTAGTAATAGTAGCAGTAGTAGTAGTAGTAGTTCATGTGAAATGTGAACCCAGTGGACTGCGATTGGAATTATGTACTGCTGATTATTACTTTCCCATCACCAGTAATTTATCACTAGACTGTCTTAGATGTCCTGCCCATATCCCATACCCCCGTCATGCTATCAGTATCCTGCCCCCCCCCCCTCTCTCTCCTAGCCATACTGTCTTCCCTTTATCACTACCAAGATTGGTTTGGAAAATGATCAGTTACACAATAATTTCAGCCTGCAGTCCACTGGGTTCACATTTCAGATGAACTTGTGACCAGAACTACTACTACTATTAAAACCATCCAGTATTGTACCTTTATATGGCGTGGCGGAGTCCACTGAAGCATCTTTATCTTTTTTTGTGGGTTATGATTTGTGAAAAGAACCCCCCCCCCTCCCTGACTCTCTCTCTCCATTAACATTTTCCCTTCATTATTTACATTTTTTCACAGCCCTGAACCTCATATGCAATGTACCTTGAATGTAACGTGTTGAACACTGGAGTACAAAATAAAGTGGTGGCAATACAACCTACCCTGTTTCCTGTATCCTCTGTAGTAGTGTACAAGACAATACTTACCAGGCCCAGGGATGAACAGGGGGGAATGACGCCTTGGTGTTCACCACTGGTAAAATTAGTTCACATATTTTCTACCAGATGGCACCACTGGTAAAATTAGTTCACATATTTTCTACCAGATGGCAGCACCAGTCTTGTCAGGAACAGCAAAACATAAGCCCCCTTCCCTGTGCAACCAAAAATAGTTCAAAGAATGACCAATAGATGGCAGCACCAGACATTGTTAGTGCTGCCATCTATTGGTCATCCCTTGAACTACAGTATTTTTTGGTTGCACAGGGAAGGGGTCTTATGTTTTGCTGTTCCTGACAAGACTGGTGCTGCCATCTGGTGGGGAAAGCTGGAAGCTTGTACCACTGCTCAACACCCGGGCCTTATGCTGCCCTGTTGCTAAATCCCGCAGCTCACCAAATTTATTTTTCGCTCTCCCATATTTTGGAATTAAAACACACAGAAGACGACTTTATTTGCACAGGCGAAAATATTACTCAATAAAGACTACATAAAAAAGGAAAAACATAAAACAGCGTGGAAGAGGAGACGAGGAAGAGGGATTAGGAAGATGAAGATTAGGAGGAGGCGAGGATTAGGAGGGGGCAGAGGATTAGGAAGGGGCAAGGATTAGGAGGGGGAAAGAATTAGGAGGGGGAAGAGGATTAGGAGGGGGCAAGGATTAGGAGGGGGAAGAGGATTAGGAGGGGGCAAGGATTAGGAGGGGGAAGAGGATTAGGAGGGGGACGAGGATGAGGGGGAAGAGAGGGGACGAGAAGGATGAGGGGGAGGAGTGAGGATGAGGGGGAGGAAAAGGGGACAGAGAGGAGATGAGGAAGAGGAGAGGGGATGAGGAGGAGGGGACGGAGAGGGGATTAGGAGAGGGAGGAGAGAGGAGGGGGAGGAGAGGGGACGAGGATGAGGGGGAGGAGTTTTAGGGGTGGAAGAGGAAGGGGGACGAGGGGCAGAAGGGGAGGATGAAGAGGTTGAGGGGGGTGGGGGTGAGGAGGATGAGGGAAGTGGGGAGGAGGATGAGGGAGGTGGGGAGGAGGATGAGGGAAGTGGGGAGGAGGATGAGGGAGGTGGGGAGGAGGATGAGGGGGTGGGGAGGAGGAGGATGAGGGGGTGGGGGAAGAGGAGGATGAGTGGGTGAGGGGGAGGTAAGGAGGGGTGGGGGAGGAGGAGGGGGAGTATGATGACAAGGTGGAGGAGAAGAGGGGAGAAGGGGGAAAGAAGAGACGGAGGTGGTGATGATGATGATGATGAGGAGGAGGGGGATGACGAAGAGGCTAGCAAAGAGGAAGACGGGGGGGGGGTGAGGAGAAGGGGGAGGGAGAATGAGGAGAAGGGGAGGGGGGAATAGGAGAAGGGGGAGGGGGGAAGAGGAGAAGGGGGAGGGGGGAAGAGGAGATGGGGAAGGGGGGAAGACGAGAAGGGGAAGGAGGGGAGGAAGTTGGCACCGAGAGGTGGAGGAAGAGGAGGAGGAGGAGGATGGCACTGAGGAAGAGGAGGAGGAGGAGGTTGGCACTGAGGGAGAAGAGGAGGAGGAGGAGGAGGTTGGCACTGGGGGAGAGGAGAAGGAGGAGGAGGAGGTTGGCACTGGGGGAGAGGAGAAGGAGGAGGTTGGCACTGAGGGAGAGGAGGAGGAGGAGGAGGAGGAGGTTGGCACTGAGGGAGAGGAGAAGGAGGAGGTTGGCACTGGGGGAGAGGAGGAGGAGGAGGAGGTTGGCACTGAGGGAGAGGAGGAGGAGGAGGTTGGCACTGAGGGAGAGGAGGAGGAGGAGGTTGGCACTGAGGGAGAGGAGGAGGAGGAGGTTGGCACTGAGGGAGAGGAGGAGGAGGAGGTTGGCACTGAGGGAGAGGAGGAGGAGGTTGGCACTGAGGGAGAGGAGGAGGAGGAGGTTGGCACTGAGGGAGAGGAGGAGGAGGTTGGCACTGAGGGAGAGGAGGAGGAGGAGGTTGGCACTAAGGGAGAGGAGGAGGAGGTTGGCACTGGGGGAGAGGAGGAGGAGGTTGGCACTGAGGGAGAGGAGGAGGAGGTTGGCACTGGGGGAGAGGAGGAGGAGGTTGGCACTGGGGGAGAGGAGGAGGAGGTTGGCACTGAGGGAGAGGAGGAGGAGGTTGGCACTGGGGGAGAGGAGGAGGAGGTTGGCACTGAGGGAGAGGAGGAGGAGGTTGGCACTGAGGGAGAGGAGGAGGAGGAGGTTGGCACTGAGGGAGAGGAGGAGGAGGAGGTTGGCACTGAAGGGGGAGGTGGAGGAGGAGGATGACACAGGGAGGGTGTGGAGGCAACTCACCTGGAGGAGTCTTGTATTCAGGAGGGGCTCAGTCTGCTGGTGTGGCCGTGGGTGTGGCAGTGGGGGTGCTGAAATGAGGCAATAGTAAATTAAATACCTATTAATTGGACACATACACACACACACACACACCTTAACATCCTACTGCATGCTGTTTATACCTCATCATGTATTTTGTTACCTGACTCGTCCTACCAGCACACGATGTTATTCCACACACACACACACACACACACACACACACACACACACACACACACACACACACACACACCTTAACATCCTACTGCATGCTGTTTATACCTCATCATGTATTTCGTTACGTGCCCCGTCCTACCAACACACAATTTAAAGAGTCCTTGATGAGCAAAAGAATTAATGTAGACTGTATGCCACTCCTTCAGCACTAAATGACTGTCCTAAACTAAATAAGTCAGAGAAATAGCAGTAACAAAATATCTGACGGCACCATTACGTGAGAGAGGCGATTGAGAAGTGAAGGAGCGTAGGGGTCTTGATGTGGAGGTCGTAACTACATGAAAAGTACAAGGGTTGATGTAGACTGTATGCCACTCCTTCAGCACCAAGTGACTGTCCTAAACTAAATAAGTCAGGGAAATAGCAACAACAAAATATCTGACAGCACCAGTACGTGAGGGAGACAAAGGAGAGGTGAAGGAGTGAGGAGGCGTTGATGTGGAGGTGGTAAGCACATGAAAAGATACATTTTGAGATGGTTTGGCCAAGTGGAGAACAGGGTGAAAAAGACACTGACTAGGAGTGTGTAAGGTAACACGGGAGGGACAGGGAAGGGCAGACCCAGGATGACGCGGAGGGATGGCATTACGTGAGAGAGATAAAGGAGAAGTGAAGGAGCGAGGTGGTGTTGATGTGGAGGTGGTAAGCACAGGAAAAGATAGATTTTGAGATGGTTTGGCCAAGTGGACAGGACGGAGAAAAAGCCACTGACTAGGAGTGTGTAAGTAAGGTGACACGGGAGGGACAGGGAAGGGCAGACCCAGGATGAGACGCAGGGATGGCATACAGACGAGAAGGGGATATGTGAGCTGGAGAGAGGTCAGTCAGATGGCAGAGGATAATGCGTTTGTGGCCAACCCTGACGGCAATCCAGCGTGTAGCGATACAGATAGATAATTAGAGATATAGACAGATACAGATAGATGCAGAGAGAGAGAGAGAGAGAGAGAGAGTAAAACAGGCTGCTCTAAGATTATATAAATAAAAATAAGTAATACAAACACTACCATATCCTATCATTCATTTTACTCTGCTACCTTTAAATGATTTTACTTGTTACTGCGGCAGGTCTTCCTTTAGGTCTCGTAACATTTTTCACAGAGACTTATTCCAGTATTACATCTTAGCCTTCTTTTTTTATGTAATTTATCTCTTTTGACATCAATGTTTGTATTAACATGACGAGATAATAAGGCAAAATGAGTAGAGTAAATCGCCACCGGGGAAACTTTAAGAAATAAATATATTAAACCTAAACATAACAGTACATGCTATTTTTGGTGTAGATATAGGTCGCGTCAATAACATGAGATACTACTGAGATGTAATGTGCAGAATAAATAGCTAAGGAAAACGTGTTACGAATCTCCAGGTCCACTAGGAATACGAGGGTGAGTCTGCGTTGCCATGGATACCACTGGTGTTACCCCTCACAACAGCGACCTTCCAGCCACCCTCACTCCGCGGTGACCAGCATAAAAATGGCGATATTTCACTAACTTCCCCTTCTAGCTGTGTGTTTTTGGTACAGGCGGCTGTGTATATGGTTATTACAACACTGGATCACTTATGTATCGCCTGTGTACCTGAACAACATTATTTAAGCCAAAAATAATATTCTTTCAGTATTGCCAATATAAGGAGGAAACGTACCATCCCAGTTACATTAAAAGGCAAATAAAAACGGCTTTACTTTCAAGTCTGTAATAAAGTAATGGTTTGTATGGTGTTAATATTAGAAGTAACTGTATTTCCTATGGTATATCTCCTTTATTCTCTTCTTATCCTCGTGCTAAAATCCAGACTTGGTCAACACGTAATCCAGTCTTAAAAAACCCTACACATATCCACTCCCACCTATACCCACTTACACCCACCCTCTTCCCTCGCACCTCTTCCTTAGCAATATATTTCTCGTATTTCAACTCAGTATTCTCTTCTATGACATTAATATCATTTTGATACGGGAATGATTTGTATCGACATCATACAAGCAAATGCTGGAGTGGGATGTGCACAACAAATCGCTATAAAATGTATACCAATACTACAGTCCAGCGTCTGCGTTGCCATGGCGACCATTTGTTTCCCCGTCCACTGAAGGGACTTTCCACCCACCCTCTTGCCTCGGTGGCCGACATAAAAATGACGATATTTCCACTGCTTTATCGCGTAGGACTGTTTCCTTGGTGCAGACGGGTGGCTGTACCGATATTACACTACCCACACAGCTTAGTTCTCGCCTGTATAGTCGAATAATTGTATTTAAAGCTAAAATGATGTGCATACCAATGTTACCAACAGTACAAGTACCCTTGGCCTCTGATTTCGGTTCCAGATTAAAGGGATATTATAAAGACTGCTAGTTTCTCTTACATATTTCGTCCTTGCTGTCTTAGCGGTCATAATTCAAAACCATTCTGTGAGATATTCGTGTCTCTCTGTTAACTGAATTAATGACATGCAACTTCCGGAGACACCCTGTGATCTGGCAACTGTGTGGGGTGATGCGAGGCTGCCATGGCTGTAGCACCGTAGTCGTAAATGATCTTAACCATTTCTTACGATAAATATTCCTTTACGGATGTCAATCGGTATCAGAAATCGGTGTGTATGGAGGTATTTCCAGCTAAATACTCAGCCTGGTTTGGTGGTGAAGTGTTTGGGGGATATACCAGTGAAAACAAAAGGCTCCTGTACACAGGTAAAGGTGAGAAATGTTATGAATATTACGTCATATTTTGTTAGAACTTAATGTGTCACGTCAGCTAATGTGGTGCTAATGTGCACTTGATGTCTGCCTTAACTTCACTACATAACTACACCCAAATTGGCAAGTTTCTCAGTCACATCAGTTGATAAGAATAATACAAAATAGATCAACGGCGCTAAGGTAAAATTATTTTAATTCTGACGTCATTTTTAGGGTGTTGTTGGTGAGAGTGTCAAGTTGTAACACTAAGAAGAGAAACCCTTGCAAGTAACTAATTGGCTGATCTAAGTTTGTCTCTTGTATCATTATTAGGTCATTCTGGAGGCTGGTAGTCCGCCTCAAGATGGTACACACTGGCCTCTTGGCCTATATAAGCAATAGCACAAAATTATCTCTTAAATGAAAGAAATCGCCAAGATATCACTCTTGTAATTTCTGTGTTGCGTTGGTCTCCCTGGCCCAACATGGATGCCAAAGACTGCAGATTCTAGCTTCATAATTTCAGCAGCAAGATCCACAACAGGGGTTGTTTTTTAACGCTGCTTGAGGTGTTTGTCGCTGATAATATATGGTAATTAACCGTACTGATGTGCTGTTGTGGCTGTGTGTGTGAAAATAAAGTCATAAGAGAGTGTAGTTCAAACACGCAGGTTATCTAACCTCGTTGAACTGAATCAATGAATCAGCTCGACCAAAGACATTTGTCAGTTCAACCAACACCTCGAGGTCTCACAACACCACGCAGTTCCCAGATCTAGGTGTGCTAGCGATTTACGAAATTATATTTTATTATAATATGAGTAGTTATACAATTAAGGGAAATGGCATAAAAATAGTCGTTATTGAAAATATTAAACTTTCATGAACCCTAAGTTGACTAAAAACAAGAAGCCTCAGTAATTTTGCTATGAGTTAAGATTGACTCGGCAGGCTACTGGTCTTATTATACTTGAGAACACTGTGTAGCATATTATTTTGCTGTAAATAATCTTTATCGGCAACGTCTGCAATAAATAAGTGGTGTAAGTATTGTACTATCCATACACCCACCCTCCTGCCCCAAAGAAACAGTCCATAAAGATAAAATAATGGAAATATCGTCATTTTTATGTTGGCCACCGAGGAGAGAGGATGACAGGGAGGTCGCCCCTGT